>NC_082665.1:46987803-47290833 GCF_025265405.1 Mesoplodon densirostris
CCTATCCTTCTCAAACTCTTCCAAAATATAGCAGAGGGAGGAACACTCCCAAACTCATTCTACGAGGCCACCATCACCTTGATACCAAAACCAGACAAGGATGTCACAAAGAAGGAAAACTACAGGCCAATATCACTGATGAACATAGATGCAAAAATCCTCAACAAAATACTAGCAAACAGAATCCAACAGCACATTAAAAGGATCATACATCATGATCAAGTGGGGTTTATTCCAGGAATGCAAGGATTCTTCAATATACGCAAATCAATCAACGTGATACACCATATTAACAAATTGAAGGCTAAAAACCATATGATCATCTCAATAGATGCAGAGAAAGCTTTTGACAAAATTCAACACCCATTTATGATAAAAAAAAAAACCCTGCAGAAAGTAGGCATAGAGGGAACTTTCCTCAACATAATAAAGGCCATATATGACAAACCCACAGCCAACACTGTCCTCAATGGTGAAAAACTGAAACTATTGCCACTAAGATCAGGAACAGGACAAGGTTGCCCACTCTCCCCACTCTTATTCAACACAGTTTGGAAGTATTAGCCACAGCAATCAGAGAAGAAAAGGAAATAAAAGGAATCCAAATTGGAAAAGAAGTAAAGCTGTCGCTGTTTGCAGATGACATGATACTATACATAGAGAATCCTAAAGATGCTACCAGAAAACTACTAGAGCTAATCAATGAATTTGGTAAAGTAGCAGGATACAAAATCAATGCACAGAAATGTCTGGCATTCCTATATACTAATGATGAAAAATCTGAAAGTGAAATCAAGAAAACACTCCCATTTACCATTGCAACAAAAAGAATAAAATATCTAGGAATAAACCTACCTAAGGAGACAAAAGACCTGTATGCAGAAAATTATGACACTGATGAAATTAATTAAAGATGATACAAATAGATGAAGAGATATACCATGTTCTTGGATTGGAAGAATCAACACTGTGAAAATGACTCTACTACCCAAAGCAATCTACAGATTCAATGCAATCCCTATCAAACTATCACCGGCATTTCTTCACAGAACTGGAACAAAAAATTTCACAATTTGTATGGAAACACAAAAGACCCCGAATAGCCAAAGCAATCTTGAGAAAGAAAAACGGAGCTGGAGGAATCAGGCTCCCTGACTTCAGACTATACTACAAAGCTACAGTAATCAAGACAGTATGGTACTGGCACAAAAACAGAAATATAGATCAATGGAACAGGATAGAAAGCCCAGAGATAAACCCACGCACATATGGTCACCTTATCTTTGATAAAGGAGGCAGGAATGTACAGTGGAGAAAGGACAACCTCTTCAATAAGTGGTGCTGGGAAAACTGGACAGGGACATGTAAAAGTATGAGATTAGACCACTCCCTAACACCATACACAAAAATAAGCTCCAAATGGGTTAAAGACCTAACTGTAAGGCCAGAAGCTATCAAACTCTTAGAGGAAAACATAGGCAGAACACTCTATGACATAAATCACAGCAAGATCTTTTTTGACCCACCTCCTAGAGAAATGGAAATATAAACAAAGATAAACAAATGGGACCTAATGAAACTTCAAAGCTTTTGCACAGCAAAGGAAACCATAAACAAGACCAAAAGCCAACCCTCAGAATGGGAGAAAATATTTGCAAATGAAGCAACTGACAAAGGATTAATCTCCAAAATTTATAAGCAGCTCATGCAGCTCAATAACAAAAAAACAAACAACCCAATCCAAAAATGGGCAGAAGATCTAAATAGACATTTCTCCACAGAAGATATACAGACTGCCAACAAACACATGAAAGAATGCTCAACATCTTTAATCATTAGAGAAATGCAAATCAAAACTACAATGAGATATCATCTCACACCAGTCAGAATGGCCATCATCAAAAAATCTAGAAACAATAAATGCTGGAGAGGGTGTGGAGAAAAGGGAACACTCTTGCACTGCTGGTGGGAATGTGAATTGGTAGAGCCACTATGGAGAACAGTATGGAGGTTCCTTAAAATACTACAAATAGAACTACCATATGACCCAGCAATCCCACTACTGGGTATATACCCTGAGAGAACCATAATTCAAAAAGAGACATGTACCAAAATGTTCACTGCAGCCCTATTTACAATAGCCTGGAGATGGAAACAACCTAAGTGTCCATCATCGGATGAATGGATAAAGAAGATGTGGCACATATATACAATGGAATATTACTCAGCCATAAAAAGAAATGAAATTGAGCTATTTGTAATGAGGTGGATAGACCTAGAGTCTGTCATACAGAGTGAAGTAAGTCAGAAAGAGAAAGACAAATACTGTATGCTAACACATATATATGGAATTTTTTTTTTTTTTTTTTTTTTTTGCGGTATGCGGGCCTCTCACTGTTGTGGCCTCCCCCGTTGCGGAGCACAGGCTCCGGACGCGCAGGCTCCGGACGCGCAGGCTCAGCGGTCATGGCCCACGGGCCCAGCCGCCCCGCGGCATATGGGATCCTCCCAGACCGGGGCACGAACCCGTATCCCCTGCATCGGCAGGCGGACTCCCAACCACTTGCGCCACCAGGGAGGCCCTATATATGGAATTTAAGAAGAAAAAAATGTCATGAAGAACGTAGGGGTAAGACAGGAATAAAGACACAGACCTACTAGAGAATGGACTTGAGGATATGGGGAGGGGGGAGGGTAATCTGTGAGAAAGTGTAAGAGAGGCATGGACATATATACACTACCACACATAAGGTAGATAGCTAGTGGGAAGCAGCCGCATAGCACAGGGAGATCAGCTCGGTGCTTTGTGACCACCTGGAGGGGTGGGATAGGGAGGGTGGGAAGGAGACGCAAGAGGGGATATGGGAACATATGTATATGTATAACTGATTCACTTTGTTATAAAGCAGAAACTAACACACGATTGTAAAGCAATTTTACTCCAATAAAGATGTAAAAAAAAAAAACAACTGAAAGTATAAAATAAAAAACAACCTCAGTAAAGTGGCAGGATATAAAATCAACATATAGAAATCAACAGTCTTCATATAATTAGAGACTAGAGGACATAATGGCAAAAAAAAAAAAAAAAAAAACCAGAAACACCTCCACTTACAACAGCAACAAAGAAGATAAAATATTTAGGAATAATTTTAGCAAAAAATATGTAAAACCTACATGAGAAAAAGTTTAACACACTCCTGAAAGACAACAAAATTAGATTTGAACAATGGAAAAAAAGCATCTCTTATTCTTAAACAGGATGACTCAACATCATAAAGACAATTTACAAACAATATAATCCCAATAAGAAAATACCAATAACCATTTTTATGAAGTTGGACAGTTGACAGATAAATTAACAGGCAAGAATAGCCAGGAAAATGCCAGAAGTGAGTATCTATAATGGGAGACTACCCAGATCAGACATTAAGACACACTATAAAGCCTCTATAATTAAAACTCTGAGGTTCTGGTATATGACTAAATAGACAAGTGGAACACAACAGAAAGTCCAGAAACAGATCCCAAGTACATACAGAATTTGAGTATATGACAAAGGTAGTATTTCAAACCACTGGGGCAAAGGCAGACTTTTAAATGCCTGGTGCTAGGACAAGTGGTTAGTCATCTGGAAAAAATACAATTAGATCTACACTTCATACCATAAAAGAGAATATCTCCAAGTGGACCAGGGATCTAAATATAAAAAAAGAAACCACATAAATGTACCAAAAGAAAACATGGGTAAATTTACGTTTAACAGGGATATAGGGAGAGGCTTTCCAAATGACTCAGAATCCAGATGCAAAAGACTGATGAATTTACTACATTAAAAAAATTTTACATGGCAAAAAAACGCACTATAAATTAGCTTCATAAACAAAGTCAAAAGACAACTGACAAACTAGGAGAAATTGTTTGCATCATGTATCACATAGAGGCTAATATCACTAAAAGATAAAAGAATTCCTAATACCTAAGAGAAACAAAGACCAAAAAACCTGAAAGAGTGGGCAAACATGTTTTGTTTTTTTTTTTAAATGGACCTTCAACATATAAATAAAAGGTTCAGGATGGATAAACAACAAGGTCCTATTGTACAGCACAGGGAACTATATTCAATATCCTCTGATAAACCATAATGGCAAAGAACATGAAAAAGAATATATATGTATAACTGAGTCACGTTGCTGTACAGCAGAAATTAAACACAACATTGTAAATCAACTATACTTCAGTAAAAATTTTAAAAAATTAATAAAAGGTCCAACCTTCCTCATGGTAAGAGAAATGCAAATTACAACTATACTGGGATATCATTTCTCACCTATCAGTGGGCAAAACTTACCAAGCATGACAACACACTCTGTTGGCAAGGCTGTGGAAAAGCAGGCATTTTTATGCACTGCTGGTGGAAATGTAAATTGGCACAATCCTTGTAGAGGGGAGTTTGGCAATAGCTAACAAATCTATGTATACACTTACCTTTTGAACCAATAACTACACTTCAGGAACTTACTCTGAAGGTACACCTCCAAGAATACAAAAACACATATGCATTAAGTTATCTATTGCAGCACTGTTTGTAACCGTAGAATACCAGAAGCAATCTATATATCCAGATATAAATGAGTGGTTAAACCACAGTACATTCATACTATGGAGTTCTCTGTGGCTATAAAAAGAATAAGGACTATCTCTATGAACTGATGTGGAATGATTTCCAGGATACATTGTTAAGTGGGAGAAAAAACAAAGTAGGAAAGAATATCAATAGTATATTAGGGTTTTTTTAATAAGAAGGGGAAATAAAATCTAAATATATCATTTGTATAAAAAAGGAAGTAGAAAAGATAAAACAAAGACTAATACAACTGGTTAGCTACAGGGGTGGCTGGAGATGGGGTGGAAAGGACAGAAAATATGGAGTGAAGTAGGAAGGACTGTCACTCATCTAAGTATATCTTTTCGTATAGTTCTAACTTTGAGAACCATGTAACACATTCTCAACAAAAGAAAAAGAAAACTAACTAGAGAAAAAGCCTACAATGGAATATGAACAGAAGTCAATGAACCAAACCGTACTTCAAATGGATAATAACATAACCACACTGGAGGGCAGGAGGTGGTAGGGGAAATCTAGCCCAGGCAATACTGAACACAGTATTTAGATGAAAGGTCCTCAGGTTAAGACTAAGCAAGTATGGATTCTAAGTAGCAGGCTTCTTTGATTTAGAAGCATGCATCAGTAATTCTGAAACTATTTTCTGTGTATTATAGCACTAAACAAATAAGTTAACTAAGTACATATACTGTAGACAACAGGAGCTAGATACCTCACTGTCAGAGAAGTGATTACCAGTATGAAAAGGGAAGGAACAGAATGAACCCGGTGAAGCTGGATTAGGATTAAAGGTATCAGTATGAACTCATGTTTTTTAATAAATATAGGTAGATAAATATAAAAAGATATAATGTGCGTACCTGTATATACATAAGTACATATATACATATATTTATCTACTAAATCTATCTGCTAATAGGGCATGGCAGCCAACTGGCCTGAAGTTACAGACTAGATATTGATTTCTAATACCATTTTCCACTAAAAAGAAACAGGATTCCTTGAAGAAATGGATGATTTCAGGGTTGAGACAGGACACGTACAAGACAAATCTAGAATATCCTGTGCCAGAGCAGAAGCAAGTACTTAAAAAATGATGAGGACTTCACAAAAGGAGACAGGAGCTAGTTTGAAGAGGCTCTCAATGGAAATTTGGGACAATTTGAGAATCAAAACAAATGATAGTAAAGGATGATAAACAACAGACTAACACAAGAATCCATGAGTCCACACTGGTACAAACAAATAAATAGGAGAGAAGGAAAAGCTCATTTTTTCAGTAGGGAAGAAAAACCTAATCAACATAAAAGGAATGATGACATAAGAAAACCACCGTTGACAATTATCATAATAACAACTGATTCAGAAAAGAATCATTAATGGATGCCAAAACTAGTGGGTGCAAGTTTAGTAACTAACAGAGTATTTACATCATTTCAAAGAGTCTCCCCATGATATGCATATTGATTGTGAAGGGAAACATAGCTACACTGTAGAAATCTGGGAGATATCACTTTCACCAATAGATCAAAGTTAACATCACCAGTAATAAGATAAATCAAAATTGTGAGCCTCCTGATCGGAAGTACTGAGAACAACACATCTGTGGCATTCCTGCAAAAGTCTGTAACCTGAATCTAATCATGAGGAAACATCAGACAATCCAAATTAAGAAATATCCTACAAAATAACTGGCCTATCTATTTCAAAAATGTCAACGTAACAAAACACAAGGAGTGACCAAGGAACTGTCCACTCCTTTCATCTCCAAAGTAATGGAGACTAAGAAGATATGACAACTGAATGCAATACAGAATCTGAGAATTTCTTTTGCTATAAAGGACATTATTTGTACAACTGGAGAAATTTGAGCAGCTCCTGTAGCTCAGCCCTACGTCAATGTTAATTTCCTTAACTGTGATAACTGTTTTGTGGTCATGTAAAGAGAATGTCCTAGTTTTTAGGAAATAAACACAATATACAGGGGTAAAGGAACATCACGCTTGAAAGTACTCTCAGTTTAGAAAAAGAGTGTATGCTTGTGGGGGAAAGGGATAAGGCAAATGTGATAAAATGGTAACATTTGGAAAATCTGGGTGAAATGTTTATGGAAATTATCCCATTTTTGCAACTTCTCTATTAAGTCTAAAATTATGTCAAAATAGGCAGTTCCCTGGTGGCCTAGTGGTCAGGATTCTGGGCTTTTACTGTCATGGCCCGGGGAACTGAGATCCCACAGGCCGTCACGTGGCAAAAAAAAAAAAAAAAAAAAAAAAAAAAAAAAAAAAAAATTTATGTCAAAATAAATAGCTAAAAGGAAAAAGTTAATGTTTATTAAAAAGTTGCTATTTTCAACAGTTTGCAGTAAGGAGACGATGTAGTAAAAGATTAAGGAGTAATAGCTGGTATCTATTACTCTATAGCCTAGTGGTTGAGATTGTGGACTTTGCTATTAGCTAGACCTTAGTTCAAGTCCCAATTCTGCTTATATGACTTTGGGCAAGTTGCTTACCTTCTCTGATCTTCTATTTATCTGTTTTATGGGAATAATGTACAGGACTCTTGTAGGATTCAATGGTATCAAGTGTGTCAAGGGCTTATAGTAAAAGACACTAATTCTGGAGCCAGACTGCTTAGGTTTGATTCCCACTTAGCAATTTGCTAGCTTATGTGACCTTGGGGAAGTTTTTCAACCTCTCTGTGCCTCAGTTCTCTCATTAGTAATAAATGGGGGTGATAAAAGTATCTATCTCAAGGGTTCTTGTGAGGACTAAATAGGTTAATTGATAAAAGTGATTTGAATAGTACCTGGCACATAGCAAGCACTGCATGCATGGTAGTTATTTTCACTATTAGCCTGAGCCTCTACAGAATAGGAATTCAAAAAATATTAGCAATCATTATCATCATTAAATACCTAATATTATCATCACTATAGCTTTTTTAAGAGGTTTGGTGGTAAAGAGAAAGAAAATTTATTTTTTCTCTTAAACTAGGAAGACCTAAGCATATTAGAGAGAAAGGGGACAAACAATACAGAAAGAAACTTTTCTGAAAACACAAGAGACATGGAATCATTTACCAGATGAAGCCCTGAGGACCTCAGTTTCCCTCTTTGTAAATGTCACCTCAAGATTTAAGAGACAACTTTAAAAGGTACTTTGATGAAGGTATAAGACAGAATGTACATCTTTAAATATAACTTTGAACACACAGACACATTTACATTTCTTCTACAGAATGCATTTTCCTTTAATAGCTATTAGGTTTTAAAATATTTAGCTTCTCTTTTAGAGATCCATCCACAATATCCCTCATCCCAAAAAAAGTTCATTTAAAATGGAAATTCTAAGCAAAATCTAGGAAGAAAATATATACAATAGAGTGGGAAAAGCTTACACATAAGCAAAGATTTTTCTTTTTAATATGGTTTTAAATTTCACTTTTGGACTAGTTATCAACAATATCCATCAGGGAAATGATGCTAGTAGGTGTCTATGGACCAATATGAAAAGACGTCTAAATATTAAAAGAGAAAAAAACAAGTTGCAAAATAGTTTGGAGATATATATTTATATATGTACAGAAAAAGTTAAGATTAATAATGAATGATTTTACTTTAATTTTTATCTTACAGAGCAACCACTATGTCTCAGACACCAGGGATTAAAGAATAATCAAAATGGAAAAGTAAAATTCAAGGCACAATGGAATTTTCTCATTCCAATACAATCTGCCTAAAAAAGGGACAGACCTAGAGAGCCAATCTTAACTCTATCATTAAACACATCCTGTTTGTCAGTGAAATGAGTACGACTACACTAATTTCACAAAGATTTCTGGACAGTCTAGCTATTTAGGAAGTTGTTATATAAAATCATAAACTCATATTTAAATAATATTACACATTATCGCCCATTCCAAAAAAATAGAAAATAACTGTCCAAAAGTGCTTTATCAGTTAAAACACATTCTAATGAATTTATGATTTAAAAAGTGATTCCTTGAGAAACCATTCTTCCTTTCATTTTCTTTTCTTGATTATTCCATAATACCATCTCTCAGGGGGAGAAAAGTCCCTAAAATTAACACCTATAGAGAAAAAAACCAAAAATCTAAGCTTTATACCAAAATAGGAAACATTTTTATAGGAAAATGCAGCTCATTTGAACCTGCTTCTGTTCAGAAGGGACCCTGAGAAAAGACAATATAGGAAAAAGAGGATTCTCTCTTTTTTTTTTTTTTTTGCGGTACGCGGGCCTCTCACTGCTGTGGCCTCTCCCGTTGCGGAGCACAGGCTCTGGACGTGCAGGCTCAGCGGCCATGGCTCACGGGCCCAGCCGCTCCGCGGCCTGTGGGATCTTCCCGGACTGGGGCACAAACCCGTGTGCCCTGCATCGGCAGGCGGCCTCTCAACCACTGCGCCACCAGGGAAGCCCGAAAAAGAGGATCCTTTACCATAATCACTGGAATCTTTTTTTTTTTTTTTTTTTTTTGCCGTACGTGGGCCTCTTACTGTTGTGGCCTCTCCCGTTGCGGAGCACAGGCTCCAGACGCGCAGGCTCAGCGGCCATGGCTCACGGGCCCAGCCGCTCCGTGGCATGTGGGATCTTCCCGGACCGGGGCACGAACCCGTGTCTCCTGCATCGGCAGGCGGACTCTCAACCACTGCGCCACCAGGGAAGCCCAATCACTGGAATCTTGATACCCATATGTATTTGTTGTTTCTATTCTGTAATTCCTGGCATATCTACTTTAACCAGAACAGTTATTCTTGAATGAGCTTTATTTCTCTGCGATGTCAGGAAAGTTACTTTTCTACCACAAACCACAAACTGCTCCCCAAATGGAGGACCAGAGGATATATGGTAGGTGGTGATGGGGGAGGGGGAGGAGCAGAACTAAAGCCCAACAGGAACCATCATCACTCAGTCCCCTTGACCTTTCTACAGCTTTCCATTCACCTGTATGAAGAGAGAATAAGGAAAAACAAAACCAATGGAAATAAGGGAGAGCTGAGTAGTGGACACCTACTACACCCCAAGCACTGCAAAATATTATTTCATTTAATCTTCCTACAGTACTGATGAGGACTTTGTAGTCTGGGAGGACTTTGTAGTCTGGGCTGATGACTTGTAGAAAGAATTCTCAGCAAGTAAGTCCTGGAGCTGTGATGAGAACCCAGTGAGTGATTTAAAACCTGTGCTCAATTTTTTCCCCATGTCACTCTTCCTGCCTAGCAACATGACACTACTTATTGTCCAAATACATAATCCTATGGTTTTCCTTTTTAACAAAAAGCACTTTCAATATGGAAACTTTCAAAACTACATCAAAGTAGAGAGATGTACTCCCATGTGCCCATGGCTCAGCTTCACCCGTGTGCCATTCTGGTTTCACCTGCCCTCTTCCTACCATTTTTTCTCTGAAATATTTAAAAACAAATCAGAGACGTTTTGTTTGAACTTCAAAATGTCTCTAACAAATCAGACACTGAATACACAAATATAACATTACCACAGAATTTGAGATTCTGCTTTTCTCAAAAATGTCCTCTCTCAGTCAGTTAGTTTGAATCAAGACCTAAACAAGGTCACAAGGTTCACACACTACTTTTGGAAGATGTACCTCTAAATGAATGACAGTTCCCTCGACCTCCTCCCCTTTACATATAAGTGGCATTTTTTTAAAAAGGAGTCTTTATGGTTGATAAAGTGTGTTTCTCTAGCTCCTTTATTTCATGTAAACTGCTAGAGGCCTGATCAGATTGTGGTTCACTTTTTTTTCATTATTGTTTCAAGACTGTGGAGGTGGTACCATTTACTCCCTACTGCATCTCCTCAGGAGGCACTTAATATGCAACTGTCTGTCTTCTATCAGTATTATAGTAATAGTGTTTTCTAGATCCTCAGGTGATTCGAGTTTCTAAAAGCTTATCCAACACCATATATTCGTGGCAATATGCACGTGGTGATCAAGCACCCAGGTTAATCAAGAGTTGATTGGGAGACAACAGAGGTTATCAATCAGCAGCCAGGGAAGCAGGCCAGGAATTGTTCCTCTCATAGATAAGAGGCCAAAAAGTGGAGAAGAGATGAAGGGTTTGACTAGAGACGGAGAGGAGGCCAGAAGATGAACACGATGCTTACAGAACAAGATAGTGGGCTCCAATTATAGTTCTGAAAGACATTTTACACACCTGTATCAATAAGTCTTTTCAAATAAACTCACAGAGAATTTTAGAGTTCTTTATGTTATAATGTGATTTCACCAAGACAGCCTTACAAATTTTGCTATGTTTCCTGCTTCAGAGAAAGGTGCTGATCTCTAAGCCAAAGGTTCTCAACTTGACCTCAAAGTATATTCTTCTGGGAAGCTTTAAAAATACTGAGGTGTGGGTCCCACCAAATCAATTCTGATTCAACTGCTCTAGAATGGGGACAGGTATATAGTATTATTTAAAAGTCTTCCCAAGTGACTCTAATATGCAGCCATAATTGAGAACCAGCTGCTCTTAGCTAAGAATAAAGACAACAGCAGCTAATATTTACTAAGCATATATGTCAGGTACAGTTCTAGGCACTTTACATGTACTAGTTCATGCCCTATTTTACAAGTGAGGAAACAGAGATCAGGTAACTTGCCCGAGGTCACACAGCAAGCTAATAGCAGAAGTATTTAATATCAGGAAGTTTGGATCCAAAACCCATGCTCTTAATTACCATGATATACTGACTCCTAAGCATGAATTATACTTACATTCTTTAACTACAAGTAAAGTGATCAAAGAAAAACAAAATGAACCAAAAAAGATAATTAACTTCCTCCTCCTCAGAAGCAGTACAGTGGCACCTTGTTGCAAATGTACCAACACAGGCTTATTAGAAAAGTGAATAAACAGATAAGAATCTTCTCTTCCCAAAAGAAGATTCAAATTTGAGATTTCCACACATTTCAATAATTTCCCACATATCCTATATAGCATAGTTATTCAATGTTAAGTATCAAACACTGCTTCAGTTTTAAAACTTGGGGCAATGATGTATCGAAAATTTCCTACCTATTTCGGTTCTGCTAACTCCAATTCCATTATAAATTCTCAAGTAATTAAAGTGACAAGACTCAGAATCTTCAATGTCAAAGTCACCAAATTTGATGCGCACTCGCTCTCCCATCTTTACACGGATCTCCCATTCGCAAACAGTGCTGTTAGGATAGGTCTGTGGGTAGTTTATTGACGTCAGGGTTCCACTTTCAGGGCCTAGTACAGTATGTCCACATCCATCACCTTAAAAAAAAAAGTTAAAAGGACAATAAATTATTCTTTACATCTTTAACTTACACTACAAATAGTCAGGATTTTTTGTGAAGATTTTAAAATATGTATGACATCAGATATTTTGTACCACCAATACCTTCCTTACACAAGATAAAACAGATAACATAGTTCTTAGTAGGTCTACTCACAGGAGCCAGGAGAAGCCAGGTTAGGTCAAAATAATCAATGATTACCGTTATAATTTATGAGTTCAAAGACCTTTCCAATCAAAATAAATAGAAGTAAACATAACTTAGCAATAATTATATATATATATGTCATAATAAATCCAGTCTTTAAAAGAGTATCAATTCATAGTAATTGCTCAAAATAAACGTCAACTATAAAAATAAATGTATATGATCAGCTTCATCTATTTAGTTACAAATAGCACAAACCCCTTCAAAAATCCCTGTGAGAAGTCAAATGATTTCTAAAAACACTTAAACTATACTAAAGATTATGCAGATTTCTGACCATATTACACGATGCAAGGTATTCCTTCTTGAAGGCATTAAAGCAATATTTCATAGTTTAATTTTATGTGCTACTGAAATTTGACTTTTCAGTAGTCCCTCCCCAAAAGCCTCATTTTCCCCTATAGAATGATGACAAAAAACCAGTTTATTAGACTTATTAAAGATTAGTAAAATGACCTTCATATCTTGGTAGCAGCATTATTTGCTCCAGAAATTTCTTCAGCAACTGAATATGGAAACAGTTAACACACTGTTTGTAAAAATCAAATATCTGCATTCTTCCCTTTATCACAAAATTTGTTATTTTACCGAGCGCCTGGAAGGAGGCGTTAATACTGATTAACAAGTTTTAGCTGCTGCTCCAATTGCACCGCTTAGCGTTCCTAACGATGGGATTCAAATGAATGTCTTTTTAATAGGAAACTGAATACATCCTTTCAAAATAACAGCATTTTCTCTTTCAAAAGAGCTATTTATAATCACCTTTTGGGAGAGTTCAGAACTTAAAACAAAGAAAACTATATTAGAAGTGACACTTCTGAGTTTTAACCTCAATATGGATACAGATGGGTGTAACAGAATTTTATATTGATTTTTTATTTTTAAGAACAATGTAGTGCTGATATCATTTACTAGAACAGATGAACGCTTTAAAAGCCTATGAATAAGAATATAGTATCTACAAGTAGTAGTTGCAAAATAAATGTTTATTAATTGAATGAATAAGGAAACTGTACATTAACCTATGAAAAAGTTATCTCAAACTAGTCTCAAAACTAGCTTTAAGGAAGGAACAACTCTGTACCTAGATTCTGATGACAATACTTCATACCTTTTGCTGATAAAGAAATTTTATTGCCAAATCCACACTAGTACTGTTACTTAGTCTGCTTTCACAGGTCAACCAGCAATCTGGATTCTTAAACAAATCTCTCTCACATAAAGCTTAGCTTTTAACCAACATTAAACTTCAGCTATCTTCTACACTTGCCTTCACTCCACACACAAGAACTAGGCATAGCAGTTCAATAACATCATAATACATAAAGGCACCATTAAATAAACCTGTGAGTTTTTGTGTGACATAGCCACTGATCTTTTGCAAATATAAAACTTAGAATGTTATACAACTCAGAGGAGAAGAAAAATAACCACAAATCTCCCCGGAAATTACCATGAAAATACCTTGAATATCTCTATTGGATATTATCTAAATTAAAAACATAAGGATATAAAAACCTCCCTTGTAAAAATAAATGAATTGTAATATAAAAAACTTTTGAATAATCATTAACATTTTTCCTTAGAGAAAAAGACAACCATCCTAAGACAGATCTTCTAAAAATATGAAACTAGTCAAAAATGTTCTGTTACTACTGAAAAGATGAAAACGAGCTTTCTGGAATTGTTTCAATCTTTAAAAAGTAGCCCTGAATAAATGAAGTAACTCAAACTATAAATGTATTTTCTTTAGTAAGTATGAAACTAAGGCAGCTTCTTAAGTGATTAGAAGTGTTGATGGATTTCAGAAAGCCAAGAATTTTGCTATTAACAGCTGAAGTCAGGACTTAGCAATTGCAGATTGTCGCATTTAATGTATTCCCCACAGGCTATTATTTAACTTAAAGTTGTCATGTTAAAATGAATTTTACAAAAAGACTACAAGCAGAGAGTTAGGAGCAATTCTTAAATATCTTTATGCTCATATTTATGTTCGATTCTCAATAAATGCACAAAATGTTTTCTGCCATTTCCTCCATACAGCATAGTTCCTACAAAAGTTAACAAAATAAATACTAACTGATGAAAAACTGGACTTTTGCATGCATGGTGATGAAGAAAACAATTAAAATGGAGCTGTCTTTTTTCAGCATCTTGTGTAGGGGGAGGGCATGAACAGTCCACAAGTAATGTGCCAAGAATGTTCTAAAATATGTGATGGAGTTCAGAGCTTCCTCCTCTCGCAAACAAGACGATACGCACCAGAAACTAAAGTTAAAAGAAAGTCTCAAATCTACTGCAATGCACAAATTTGAATGTTCCATATTTCCAAGACTATTTGATAAGTGTAACCTGACTAGATAAATAGCTTAGCTGGCCTGGACAAATACCTACTGCTATGAAGTATATGTTTCGAATATTACAGTTGGAAAGGGACACTAGGCCAGCAGTTTTCAAATGTTTTTCTCTGTTATTCCAAAGTAAGAAATGCATTTTACACCTTGACTCAATAGTGTCTAAAATATATCTTCCTGACCCACTAAAGGGTCCCCACCTGTGCAATGAACAACACTGTACTAGGCATCCAAAGGTGACAATGTTGAATTCTCAAATCAGAAAAAGACCTTGTCCTCACTTTTACCCCCAAATTAGAACATGTGCTTCCAGTTTATTTTTACAGTTCTTAAAAGCGAAGCCTATTCTACACCAAAATACTTAAAATAGGACAAAATATTTAAAAGTAACACTAAAATCTAGAAAATATTATCAACAAATCACCTAATACACTGAGAGCAGGGGTTCTCAAATGTGGGTGGAGGACACTGGAACAATTCTGGGGTTGGGGGGTACCACAGGCATCTAGTGGGTAGAGGCCAGGAATGCTGCTAAAGTATCTTACAATGCACACGACAGCTCCCCAGAGTAAAGGGTGATGGATCCTAAAAGTCAAACAGTGTGGAGGTTGAGACGGGCTGACGTAGAGCAAAGGCTAGGACATCTCCAACAGAAGATCTGGGTTAGTTCTTTTTCCTTTGGCTCAAAGGGTAATGCTGTTCTACTTGCTGAGGGTACAACCCAGGGAACAGTTTTCCCCACAAGTTCAAAGAAGTAAACAGAATGCTTTATTTTTCTTTAAGTTAAAGAAAAAAAAAAAGGTCCTTCTTATTAGTCTACAGCCCTCAAGTATTTTTCTTGGTCAGGGGCCCTCATTTAACATTGGGGTTTGAAAAAGGATGGTAATAGGGTCAGGAAGTAAGAGACTCCAGATTTTCTGCTAAGCTTTGTAACTGGAAAGAATAATAATCTGTGACCAGGCTAATACCACCTACTATTACTCATTTTTACAAGGCAGAATTGACAAAGAGAGTGTAACCACTACTGGAAAAATAATTTTCAAAATGGGTATTGTGGGACCAATCCATGCACTCACTCTCACCAACAAGACCACATCGACAACTCTGTCTCCTTCTCCAACTCCATCATCACCACCATCACTGTCAGCTGCTTCTTCTCCTCCTGCCCCACCCCCACAGATGCTCTCCACCAGACTATAACTGACCATAAGGGGTAGAAGCCTGTAAATGTAATTTTTGAATGTTAATTTTATTTCAGTGGAGAAAAAGCACTGGAATTTGATCTCACTGTCCCGTTGTTTGGCTGCAGATTTATCTAGGGGATTACTCATAGAACATGTGTTCGCTTCCTCTGAAGACTGTCAGGTCAGATGTGTTAAGCCAGATACAAATTTTGATACTGTTCCAGGAAAATAGCTGAGTAATTTTTTTAAACTACTTTTCCCTAGAGAAAACACAAGGAACATTAATTTAAATAATAATGAATTAATATAACAAAGAACACATGCTTATTTTAGGCTGCTTTCTAAACTTCAAACCAAGTATGTTTTTTGGATAAATATGTGCTCATGATGCTGATTTTATGCGACTCTCCAGCTAACCCCATATTTTAGTCACATTGCTATTAAAAATAATATAAGTTATCTTATTTAATTTTATTAACATGAACACTGTATGACTTCTAAAAATACTTTCTTTAACAAGAAGACAAAAGCAGGAAGCTTGCACAAATATTCCAAAAATGTAGAGCAATGTAACTTTCATTACAATTCTTAGAAACTAGGAGGATGGGGAGGGTGGGAGGGAGGGAGACATAGGAGGGAAGGGATGTGGGAACAGATGTATATGTATGACTGATTCACTTTGTTATAAAGCAGAAACTAATAAAAAAAAATAATAAAAAAACTAGGAAAGGTTTATACTTTTCCAGTAAGCTTTCAAGGATTTTCGTCACTGTGAACAGGTGAGTTTGACTATATACTTCCTCTAAATAAGTGTCATTCTGTCACATCTTGAAACACATCTGTGAGATCTTATAATAAGCTGGAAAAAAAAGGCATTTAGAGAGTAGAAAAGTATTCAAAAGAATAACTTGCAAGCGTTAACAAGGATATCCTATTTCATTTGACTACAATGAAGATTTTTAATCTATTATTTAGCACTGCGTACTATACCAGTCCTGTTACTTTAAGATTTTAAAGTTGCATCACAACAATCTCGAAAAGATAATTCAAGGTCCTATTTTAATTTACTCATTTTTTTTAATACTGCCCAAGATGGATATACACTGAGAGCCTAAAGAGGGTTACTGTGGCAATTTAAAGGAAAAGAAACAGCTCTCAGCTCAAGCTTTTTTAAGCCCACACTCATCTCTGCATGTGTGATAATTTACAAAACTGAACCACATGAAGGAATGTGAGATGTATAAATCCTCTTCAATCCCCACCAAGCACACACTCTATGTAGTACATAATGGTTAAGCAAATTGGTTCTGGAGTCACGTGATGAATTTAAATGCCCTACCTACCACTCACTGTGACCTTGAGAAGGTTGTTTACTGATGCTAAAGCTGAGTTTTGTAAAATGGGTATACTAACATCTCAAACCACAGAGGGTAAGAATTTAAAGAGATACTGTAAGAAAACACCTACTATCGAGGGCCTAACCCATACTAATGTGCTCAATAAACGTTTGAGGGTAATTATGGTCAGGGTAATTATGGTCATAAAAGACCAGAAAGGCTTTTGCTCATCACATGTAGGTCCGGTGCGTTTGGCCACAACCTAGCTAAGGTATCAGAACAATGGCTCATTACTTTAGAAGATTTATATCAGCTTTAAAGCTTCAAGTACAGTGTCCTGTGAAAAGTGTAAATCATGAGAAAGTAATTCTCACTAATCTTCTCCCCAATGACCTCTACTTCACTTCAGTAACTCATGAAACCACAACCTAGACTGTTTTTGCCATTATCGGAGATTACTCCCACCTGTGAAATCTCAACAACTTTAATATCTCACTCTTTCGGTCAGTCTCCTGACCCCTGTGCTCTCTTACACCCACTGCACACTTTCTGTGAACTTCTCTCTTTCCTCCCCATCTACTACTTGCCCTAGCCTCATTTCTTTCCCTACCCAGCCTAGACCTCATGTCCAGTGTGTGAACTACACTATTCCTGGTACCTTCACTTTCTTGCCACTATGTCCTTCTTGAGGATCTGCCCGGCAAGCCCTCCACCCTGGATCATATGATCTCTCTTTGCCCAGGAGCTAAGCACTACTGGGAAAAAAAATCACACAATCCAGGGAATAGTTGTCATTAGAGTAATAGGTTCTGATCTCAGATGGGCACTGAAAGCCACTTGGTATTCTCTTACTCAGTGGTTCTCTAAATCTAGTCAACATTAGAACCACCTAAGGGCTATTTAATGTAAAGGTTCTCAGGCTCCATCTCTGTCTCCATAGATTCTAATAAATATGTCAGAAACATTACCTGAAACTTGGAAATAGGTTAAAAAAATAAAGGTGAGCAGCAGATCCTTTAAATGTCATAGAGGCCAAAAGCTGCCCAAGGATTATAGGGCAAAATACTTAATTGAATTTGTTGTTTATCCTTGATTAAAGGTCCCAGTCTTGGCTACCCATAAACTTGTAGACTGTTGTCTTGTAGAGATGCATATAATTTCTGTATAGTTGAAAAAAATAACCCCACATGTTAGAGTTTATGGCCCTATTGGCCATTAAACAGTTTTAGCCATTCAATCTAGCAATCACAGCCTAAAGCTACCTCTCTAAACACCTAGTTTTTCAAATATTCTTTGGACATGTTTCAACTTCTTACTGGTTCCTTCATTAATTAATGAGTTGAATAAAATCTTTGACATGTGTTAATTTTATATTTGCATGACAGGTATAATTTTGCCTTTTTTTGCAAATTATACACTGAAAAGTAGCTCTGCAGTGGAGCCTAGGAAGGATCCGCACTTTAACAACTTTCAAAACACTAAGAGCAACAACAACCAAAAAAAACACACACACAAAAAAATCTTTCTCCAGCCAGTGTTCCCCAACATCTACCACTTTCTTCCTCACTTTTTTCTTCTTTTACAGAGAGATTTTTTTCAGTTCTCTACATTCGATGTCTTACTTCTTTGCTTCCCGTTCTAGGCTCAAAATACTGCAATTCAGCTTCCAAACGGTTGTGGTTGGATTGTACTCTCCCCCCGCCCATCTCCATCCCAACAACCAAATTATATGTTCCTAATTGCTGGTACCTGTGAATGTAACCTTATTTGGAAAACAGGGTCTTAGCAGATGTGATCAATTTAAAATGAGGCCATACTGGATTAGGACAGACCCTAATCCAATGTCTGCTGTCCTTATAAAAAGAGGAAAATCTAGACACGGAGACAGACACAGGGAAAATACCACATAACTACAGAGGCAGAGACTGGAATGATGCAAAGGGATCCCAAAGACTGCAATTGTCAGAAGCTAGGAAGGGGTAAGGAAGGACCCTGGTCTAGAGCCTTCAGAGAGAGTGCATTGCCCCGCCAATACCCTACTTTCAGAATTTTAGCCTGCAGAACTATAAGACAATACATTTCTGTTGTCTGAAGCCATCTAAATTTGTGGCAATCTGTTACGGCGGCCCCAGGAAAGGCAGACCTACCTCTCCAATGTACTCTTCACTAAAGCGGTCTGTTTCTGAGCTGCCAAAAGTCAATACTTTCCCATCTTTATCATTTGTGACCTTTCTACAGCATGTGGCATCTCTGTCCCTTCCTTCCCTCCCATCTTCCTGCCTTCCTTATCTTTCCTCCCTCCTTTTTAAAACTCTCCTTCCCCATCTTAGTTCTTCTTTTGACTCTAATTGCAACTTCTCCAGCACCTTAGCTGACGTATCTTCCAACTACTGATTGCTGATGCTGCTGTTCTCCAGAGCTCCTTCCCCGCCCTCTGTGCTGCCCGGGCCATCTCCCTACCCTACAACCTCAGCTACCACCGAAAGGGAGAATGCTCCGTAGTCTCCAGCCTTTCCCCTAACCTTCAAACCTGTCTACTTCTGTACGGAGCTCCTCTGCTCAGAAATTCCACAGCACTTCAAACTCAACGTGTCCCAAGCACTCAGGGAACATCCTCCATGTGCCAAGCATTGAACCAGGTGCTAGGAACAAGAGAAATGACAGACAAGGCCCCTGTCCTTACAGAGTTTACAGAATAGTACGACAGATGTAGTAAATAATTTCAGGGACGATGAGTGTTGCAGGGAAGTAATGGATATGATAGGGTGTGTGTGTGTGCGCGCATGCGTGCATGTGTGTGCGTGTGTAGGATAAATAACAGTTAACTAGGCAGGAATACTGGTGGAAGAGGGAGGTGGAAAGCAGGGAGAAGAGGATTCCAGAAAGAAAAAAACCCAGCATTTTTAAATGACCTTTGCTCTCTCAAATTTAACTGGTCATTAAGTTTTATACTTTGTTTCCTTAATATCTCTAAATTTCGTCCCTCTTAAGGAGTGCAGGCCCTTGTAATGGTTCTCTGACAGGTTTCCCCACTTCCTTTCTTTGCTCTAATCCACTGCCCACACTCCTGCCAGTTTCTTAGACACCAATTGGGTCACGTAGGTCCCTTATTTAAAAATCCTTCAACTGTTCTTCACCGGTGATACAATAAAACCTCAAACGCTTCAGCAAGGATACAAAGTCCATAATAATCTGCTGCCGGACTCCCCTTCCCGTCTCATCTCTGTGGACTCTTCCCACAACCTCTCTGCTCCAGCTCTGGAACTGGGGGTGACTCCCTCTATGCTCCACGCTCTCTCTCCTCCGCCGCTGCACGTGCGACTCTGCTCTGCCAAGAATAAGGTTCTTCCTCCTCATATCCACCTGGCAAATACCTACTCAACGTTGTCTCTTTTGGGAAACCTTTCTGAAAGCCCTGGTCTTTCTCTCCCTTTCCATCATCAAAGTCTCTTTACTGTACTGAATATGCTTAATTATGCATACTTATGTCGGTTTGCCACACCAGCTGTAAAGCTCTGTCACAGACAGGCAATGCATTCTGTTCGCCTTGGTAGCCGTAGACAGAGAAATAGGGCATACCAGCCTCTTAACACATGCTGCTGAATTTAGAAACTAATAAACCCAAACAAGCCAGTGGTAGGCACTTGGTAGGTAAGTGATAACAGTAGAAAAGTACATAGGCTTGGGAATCAGACAGACTTTCCGATTTAAATTCTAGCTATGCCAACTTTTGAGATGATCCTGGCACTTACCCTCTATATCCTCAACTATACATGGGAATAATACCACCCATCTCCCAAGGTAATTGTGAGGGTTTGGTAATAACTTATCTAAAAAGCACTGGATTCTATAAATGTGAACACTCTCTTTGAAGATGATGCCTCTATGTATCTAGTACCCCCCTTTCCTTCTGGGAACTACTCTGCAGTTTGCAACAGTTTTCATATGACCTCATGCCCCCTGGTTAGTTGACTGGTTCAAGGGTGGGTACTGACTCACACTGGGCCAACGTGAGGCCAACTTACCCTGACCTCTCATTTCTGGACCTTGTATGTTAGGGAAACCCCAGAATCTCTCCAGTGTTGAAGCTACAAGCCTTGAGGATTGACAGCAGCCATGATTTGTTCCATGCAGAGAAAGTGAGACTGTAACAAGACAGAATTAAGCTGAGTCCTTGGTGTCTGAGGTCCAGCTGCAGCTCTGCTTTTCCTTGGGCTTAGGTTGGCTCAGTTCTTAGGAAGATTCCACAAGTTACCTCAGAATGGTCCCAATACTTTTCCCTTCTACTTTAAGCAGATTTAATTTTCTGTTCCCTATAACCTCACTAACCAAAAGACTCTTCCTCCACCCATGCAACAGAATGTCTGTCTCATATCCAGACCTATAAAGTTAGCATCTAGGACAAAAAGAGTAACCAGAAACAGGGCAGGCCAAGAAGAAAGGGATAAACCATGAACCTGAAAACGATCTGAGGGTGGAGAGCAAAGAAAACTAAAATCTATCAACAGGTAGGAAGTTGGAGAGAGAAAGGAGAGGTCAAAAGGGCAAAACCAGTATTACGGTCTGGGTGGGTTGGAGGCCAGGTAAGGACGCATGTGAACAATCACACCCTGCTGTCACACTCCTCCACTGCGCGGTCTGACCCCTCTCACTAAGCTGGGGTGAACTTTCCTACACAGTAAGTGGGAAGGGGAGAAGGGGCAGAAGGATGGAGCAGCACTGGATCTCAGTGGAAAGCAAACACTTGAACATGGAAATGTTAACTGTAGACTAGGGAAAGAGAAACAAACTTTTCATTCACACGTTGTTTCACTCATTGAACCAAAATTTATCAACTACCCGACAGATTTGATCGCAGCCCTCATACATTCTAGAGAGGTGAGTTATACATCTCAAAACATTGAGAGTGACATGCCTAGTATTTAAATCCAAGTATGTCTGACTCCAATATCTCCATACTTTCAAAGTCCACCCACGTAAAAAGTAGTGAAGACAAAGAAAACTCTCAGGTTTAAAAGAAAAAAAAAATCTCACAGTTTAACTGACAGTTTCATAAGAGCAGAAGCTAGACTGCAAGGGAATCGTCATTTAACAAATATCTTTTGTGTGCCAGACACTAAGAAAATGTACAGCACAGATGCAGTCTACTTGTCAGAAAGTTGGTCACTGAAAAAAGCAGAGATATAAGGTACCTGGAAAGCAACCAGTTGACAGATATATATACAAGCCACTGGCATCCTGAGCATGTTTCCAGGTACAAGGTAAGAAGCACCACAGTTTAAATTATACTAAAACACAACTTATATTCCCTGATGAAGCAGTGTTTTGGATAAGGTGTAAGAGATGATTTCAGGAAGAAGAAAAGGCAAGGCAGGAGGCAAAGTTTTACTGTGCAGGGATGCGGAGTGGGACAGTCATGATGCTGCAGCTGAGCAGAAATCCCCATATGAGGTTTGATTAGTCATCCTCATTGAGACAGATCTAGTCACAAAGGCCACATGCCCTTCTCCTGCAACCTTGAGCTGTCCAGAACCAGAGAAAGAGGACAGTGGGGACTGGCACATGGGCCAGGTTTGGGATCTGTCAAGGACAAGGGGAAAAGCATCAATGAGATGACTGACCTGGGCTGAGACAAGTGAACCTAGAGATGGACTGGGTAGAAGCAGAGGTACCTAAGGATGATATCATTGCTAACATCACAGGTACAAACTCTTCAGTCTGCCCCACAAGGAAAGTTCTCCACAATCTTGTCCCCAGTGACCTTTTCAGCCTGCTTCTCATTACTTTCCTGACACGAAATTATTGTAGCTACCTGAGTGTTATCCAGGAATTTCAGCTGGCAAAGAAAAAGGAGGCAGGCAACTACTAGAACCAAAACTAGGGGGACTTTTATAAGGCTGGAGGTGGCTATTCAAGTCAGAATCTGAAAGAGAGGGCAAAGGAGTGCACCCCACTTGCTGACACTGATTTAGGCTAGCACAGCCCTTAAAGACCACCTATTTGACAGGGGAGCACAGCAGTGTTTTCTAAGTAGAAACCATGGCTCTGTTCAGAGTCCCAGTTGAAGGAGGACTCCTCTCATTACAAAAGCAAAGGGGTCTAGCTCCTGGGAAGAGGGAGGCTGGGAAAACACTGGGCAGAATGTTAGGCCCTGTGCACGTAGGTTAAGGTTCAAGAAAGGGTTCTATTTTCATGGAACTGAGAAGCCCAGGCTCTGACGGCTAACTGACGGAATCAGACAAAGGACAACAGTGTGAAGGGCATGCAGGTGCCCAGAGACTAACACCAAATAACGTGCTTGGGGCGGCAGATTCACTGCAGAAATGAGTCTAAATTCTTTTTTTTTTTTTTTGCACCGCCGAATAGCTTGTGAGGTGTTAGTTCCCGACCAGGGACTGAACCCGGGCCCTCAGTAGTGAAAGTGTCAGGTTCTAATCACTGGACCACCAGGGATTTCCCCTAAATTCATATTTTTGAATGATGGACATCATAAGTATTAGAAATAAGAAAATGAATAAAACTCTCTGCCAGAAACAAATATTTAATATACATTGTGATTAATGACTGAACAGAAAAAACAGGAAATTACTATTGGAGATGAGTGTGTGTGGTGACAGAGAACTCTTCCCAGAGGGCATGATACCCAAGAAGGGTTTTGAAGGATGATAAGGAGGTTACCAAGCACACAAGGAAAGGGGCTCTTTCTCTTCAAGTGGAGAAAATGACACATGTAAAGAGGTCAGTATCAGGAACAAGGCAAAACAGGATGAAATTATATATTAGAGGAATAAAAATCTCAGTCTTATACCTGAACTGTATACAAAGGGTGAGGGATGCTGGCATGAGATTAAGTCAGAGAGAAAGGGAGGGGCCAGACTTTGGAAAAATTACATATATAATATGCAAAGGAGTTTGGATTGTATCTTATAAAAGGTCTGCTGGCCACACTATGGAAGTATTAACATAGCTCCAAGAGGCAGTACCCCAGTGCACAGAACCATGGCCCTCAGAAAGCAACCATATTTGCCCAAATATGGGGCAAGTGTGCAGGGTATGGGGCTCAAGGAGGAAGCAATGGGCCAGGACCAGGGGCTGAGGCATGCTACTCATTGCAGCAAGGATGGCTTTGACACTCACATGCTTTCCTGACTCCCTGCTGTTCTGATGCTGTGATCTTAACTCCTGAAATGTCTGCCATCCCTGTGAACTAGAAACCTACCAATCCTAAAAGCTTACCTGCTTAAAATCATTTTATCAGCAAGGTTTTTCCTACTTCCCAGGCATTGTGAGCTCTCCCTCCCTTTCAAACTCACTGTGCAACTTCCCTTGGTTATTTATCCATATACTCCAACTTGAAGATAATTATTTCCCCAACTAGCCTGTAGGATCTCTGAAGACAGTAACAATATTTTACTCTATCATAACTGTCTCAGGACTCTATTGACCTATGTGCACACATCCCTGGGAGCTTATAGTTGGTACTCTTCCATGCTGAGAGTTTTTAATGAGAGAATGATAAAGAGTATCAGCATTTTCTCTCTTATCCCAAGCAATTAAGTTTGCACACTTAAACTGCAAACTCACATGCACTGTACTCCACAAAAGAAAGGAACTCCTGGCCTACTCTCCTTAGAAAGCAGTTGAGGGAGCTTGCATCTTGTGGTCTTCCCCATGATTCAAGCAGCTAACCAAAGTTCTTCTTTCAACTACATATCCTTTAGAGTCCAGGTGGATCTAGTAGGTGATGTTCTGGCAACCTTTTCAGATCACCCTGTTACACCATCTGCTTCAGTGGACACTGGCATTCTTTAAATTCTAGTTTATTTGAGTATCTGTATTTTTTGTCCTCATGACAGTATACTGATTTAATCCACATAAGGACCTGGAAAATTAGCATTATGTGTTTCTAAACTAATACTTTGAACTGACATACTTTCTCAAAGATCCTATCCTGAATGAAGAATTTAATCAAATAAAGAAAATAATGTAATAGCAGTTCTAAACAATATAATAATTACTTCACAAATAATGAATGTCCTGTGAAAAATTTTTAGATTTTGAAATTTTTGTCTTGCTGTATTTTCAAAGTATGCTTCTGTGTGCTAAATCAGCCTACAAATTAATTTTAACATGATATGTCTACAGAACTTAACACCACACTATTAAAATTACAGCCACATAAGATTATGTAGGTATGTGAATATGGACTAGAAAGGAAGATAAAAATTATAAATGGATAGATAAGGGGGTAGGACTGTGGATAACTATTAGTTAAGTTTTTGGTTTTGAGTAATTGTTATATAATTGTTATCTGTACAATATTTTTAAAATAAATAAAGTGCTAAGGCCATAAGGTTGTTATAAAGTAAACTGAATCCATGAGCAACACAAGAAAAACTGCCAAGCTGTCTCACTTCATATTTCAACAATCACATTTAGCAAATATCACTGTTTACATTTAGCAAATATCACTATCTCTACAAAGCTTTTCCTGATCCTTATAATTTTATGTCATCATTCCACATCCTTCCAAGTAGTCAAGAAGTGGAAGTGGAAACTATTTGAATGCATTCAATTAATACCCAGTATTACCACCTGAGCTTTCACACCCCAGGTTCATTTTGTAAAGTATAGTCCTAAATTTAAAATCTAACTCTATGTAACTAGCCTTTCCTCATCATACTATCTGATTCTTTCTTTTTGGAAATTAATTAATTCATTTGTGTTTTAATTCTAGTACTGGTACTTTAACTCATACCCATTTCACTATTCTAAGTTTTTTTTTTTTAATGTTGGTCTTCTAGAATGAAGCTTAGATGTTCAAATAGAATTATTAACTATTTCCAGAGGGAAATAAAGTTTTCTCTCTGCTGATAACATTGGGAAATCTACCTAAAAATCATTAACATGTAATTTTACAATTAATTTTTCATTTACAAGTTTTTAAAATGTGGATTTAAAATCTGATCATTAACACATATGGAATACGTGCTATATTTCTAACTTTCACTATGTAAAATTAATCAGAAATATAGCAGAAAAAGGATGCTCTGATTTTTGCCTCTGAACAGTAAGTACATATAAGTGCCCTAATGTTTTATCAGACCGAAAAAAAGATAACGGAAAATTCTAAATTAACAATGTCAATATTACTAATAATCACAAATGTTCTTTGCAGAGGGACATGTTCTTCATTTCTGACAATTCACAAATAGTGTTCAAAAACTATTTCCCCACATCACAAGCAAATAAAGGCACTACTTGACAGACTGTATACTTTTTTCACACATTAGTTCAAATATCATTGTGAAACTGAATGATTCTTTTTAAGAAAGAAACTGATTTGTTTGATAGATAAATTAGCCAACAAAAATCACTACCTTCACAAACATTTCATGTTAATAGGCATAAAGTCAGTCTCAATGGATTTTTAAAATTAATCCCTCTGATATTTTACCACATTCAAATAATACTCTAACCCAGAAGGTAGGCAAACCCTCCATGACACAAATGAGGAAGCTGAACTCCTAAGACGAGGTGACACAAATTCCTACAGTCATAATGTAAACCAGAGACTTAAATTCATTCACAGGAGATCCCCAACTTCTTATTAACTTAATTTATTACGGTAACAAATAGGCAATCAGCATAAGTTCCACAAATTTAAGTTTTTTAGAAAGACATACATTCTACCGGAAAAAATGCTTTCAATAAAAAAAGAAAAAGACTTTGAAGGTAAGTTTAATATCAAACTTAGAACTCAAAATACACAAATATAAGCCATGCCTAAAACACCATCATAGTTAGACAGATGTGAATAAACAGAATTTATACATATATTAATGAAATAAGGTTGGTTAAAATACATCTCTGTTGTGAAAGGTTGACAAGTTTTCAGACCAATGATAAATTTTATTCTGGGCCAAATAAAAAGAAAAAAACACTTGGTCAGCAGAAAATCTGCTGAGGAATAGCTATGTATGTATGGCATTAATTGGAATGAGTAGTATCTTCTGTTACTTCAAAATGATGTGTGGAAGATTAAAAAAAAATCCTGAAGCACAGTTCCACCACAGCATACACATTCAATGCATTTCTACCTAGGCTGGCTAAGGGAAAAAAGAAATCTATATATCACAAAACATTCTTTCACAGCTTATTTTTTATTGTGACTATATGTAAATTGCAGAACATTTAGAAAAGCATAAAAAATGATCTACAACTCTACTATCAAGAGACAACTGTTATCTTTTTTTTAAATTATTTCCTTCCAGACTTCTTACCAAGACTTCTTATAAAGGAGAGTAAAAACTCCAGCTTGTAACTTAACATTACAATATTGTAGACATTCCCATTATTAAAAATTCTATAGGCTTTTTAAAGCACTGCTTCTCATTTTGAAATTAGACTTCTTTTTAGGTTATGTGAAGAATCCCAGTGGACCCTAAAGCACATCTGTTAGACCAGTAACACTGACTGCAGTTCCACCACAGACCGCATCACAGTTCTTTGGGTAAGAAATATAATTTTTAAAAATTAGGGAATTCAAATCCCATACAATTCCTGAGTTTTCAGGCAATGTATACCTAAATGGCCCTTACTTTATCAATTTAGTAAGCTCAAGATTAACAATGATAGGGTTTTCCTCGGTGGTGCAGTGGTTAAGAATTCGCCTGCCAATGCAGGGGACACGGGTTCAAGCCCTGGTCCGGGAAGATCTGACATGCCGCGGAGCAACTAAGCCCGTGCACCACAACTACTGAGCCTGCACTGAAGAGCCCACGAGCCACAACTACTGAGCCTACGTGTCACAACTACTGAAGCCCGCGCACCTAGAGCCCGTGCTCCACAACAAGAAAAGCCACCGCAATGAGAAGCCTGCGTACCGCAACGAAGAGTAGTCTCCGCTCGCCGCAACTAGAGAAAGCCCGCGCGCAGCAACGAAGACCCAACGCAGCCAAAAATTAAAAAAAAAAAAAAAAAAAAAAGGTTAACAATGATAATCAGTTATAGCTATTTGTACTTTACCCTTTTCAAAACTCCTGTGTACTAGCATTTCATTTTCATCAAGCTAGGAAATAGGTATGTATTCTCCTATCACTGATGTTGAAAACTGAGGTACAAAGAAATTAAATGATTTTTAAAAATTTACCCAATAAACAGGAAGACTAGAAATCAGGTCTTTTAAATTACCAGCATCATTTCTATTTGTGTTCATCTACATTGATGTTTATATAACATGACACTGTGAAAGAGAACCATGTTAAAACGCTTTGGTAAAAACTGAAATTAAACTTAAAAAAATAAGGTAATGTTGCATGTTTAATTAGACCAGGTTTAAGAAATTCTAAAAGCAAGGCAATTATCTCATTTGGAGGGGAGACGTACAACTGGTTCTATACTGTTCAAAGATTTTTTTTTAAACCTGATATAAACACTTTCAGATCTTGAAATAAGCAAAATGGTCAGAATATTCTGGTTATGTAATTAGAGTTCTGTATCAAGGTACCTTATTTTTCGTGTGTCTTAGTTTCCTTATATTTGAACTGGAATAACAATACTTATCTCAGATGGCTGTGGTGAGGATTAAGTGAGTTAATAGACGTAAATCACTTAGGGCTGTGTCTGCCACAAAGTAAGACCCAATCAACCAGTGTTAGCCATATATAAGCCTGTTTTTGCTTTTTCTTTCTACTAGGAGAAAAACAGAAGCACAGGTTCTAAAACTTAAATGGAGGAAAGGATTTCACACTAATTTATTAAGTGCTGATGTTCAAGAATTCGTTTAAGGAGATGATCTAACTGAAACCTGAATGCTGCCTAGATCTGAAAGAGGCCAGTTTACCAAATACATTTTTCTCATTTACATTTTATTTCCACATGCCTGTCAAAGTTTCAGCGTCTTCACAATGACAGGCTTATGGCCATGATTCCATACTTTACTGAAAACCATATGAGAGCACCATTAAGCTGGACTTAAATGTGGAGATCAACCAAAACCCCAAACCCAAAAACCAAAACCCTTCCCAGCGATAAGTAACAATCCAATCCTTATCCCTCTCACTGCAATAAAATGCAGTGAAATGCAATGGAAAAACGTGTTCAATAATTGATGCCAAACTGTTTCAAAAATTGTTTTTCGCTGCTGACAAAAATACTTAAAAAGGGGAGGAAATCAGCCTGGCATTCTCCTTCTATTATGGTTATTCGGTAAAGTTTTTTTGCAAGGATTGTTGACGGAAAAAAGTTTTGTCACTTTCTGTAAGGGCTTGCCCTTTTAACACGGAACGCTCCATTTGGGCAAGAGTACGCTGCCTTGGGTCCCAGACCCAGTGTCTGACCCAGGCAATCTAGACCACCATCCTGAATAGGCAGGGATTGCAAAGAGCATGTTCTAAATCCAACACTCAAAGATAACCAGAATAAACTTCATTCGATTTTGAAGCTGAGCACATTGACAAAAGATGATAATTATCGTCACTTGCCTTGACAAAAGACAATAATTATCATCACTTGCCTTCAATGGATTTAAGTGCTATTTAATTACCTTGCATTTCTACTCTATCCATCCATCCATTTAGCTTAACATTAGGGGTCGCATCTCCAAAACTTATTTTCCTCTCCAAGACTTCCCCCAGTAGAAGAATCCAATACCCAAAAGGAGGCCTTCATAGCAAGGTCTCAATTCCCTCTTCTCAGAAAAATGAATGGGATTCCCCAAAAGTAAAGCCGCACCAACTTGGGGGACAACAGACAGCCCATCTCAGCAACTCAACCCAGCAAGTGAGGGGCCAGATGTGGCCCCGCACCGAAGCGTACCGCACCTACCCCGCGCGTCTGCAGATTCATTAACGGCCCGGACACCCGGCGCCCAGGAGGCTCCCTCGGCGCCCCCACCGCCCCACCCCCGGGGCTCCGCGCCACCGCGCACTCCTCGGGAACCACTCACCTTGCTGGGCTCCGGCGTCCTCGAGCAGCACGAGCAAGATAAGTAAGAGGAGGAGGAACAGAGGCATGGGGAAGGAGGAGGGGGAGGAGGAGTTGGAGCGGGGAGGGAGGGGGTAGGAGCGGGAGAGGGGGATCGCGGCCCGGGCGGGGGCGGCGGCCGCGGCCCGGACTAGAAAACGATGAGGGCTGTGCCCGACTCTCACCACCGCCCGGCTCGCCATCGCGGCGGCCGGCAGTCCGCCTGCATAGTGCGGGCGCCCCGGGGCCGCGGCACCGGGCGAGGAGGCAAAGGCAGCGGCAGGAGAGTGAGAGGCAGCGCGCGCTTCGCCCAGCTCCGGGACCCCCTCCGCCCCTCACTCCGCGAAACCTCCTCCTCCTTCGTCCCTCCCCTCCGCTCCCCGTCCGGAGACCCCAGGCCGGAGCGCAAGGGAGGGGAGGGAAGGAAGTGGGGTGCTCGAGCCGCGGAGGGCAGCTGGGGGACGCGCCTCCCACGCCGCGTTCCTCAACCCGACCCCTGCCCGCCGCGCTCGCCCCGGACTCCGGCTAGCTGGCAGGGCGGTCGCCAGCTCCCTCGCGCTCCCTCTCGCGCGCGCTGGCCACGCCTTCACAGCCCACCACGGCCAATCCGCGGTCGGCTCTGGTCCGTCTCCCTCTGCGTCACCCAATCAACACGCTCTCTCCTCGGTCGACCCGTTAGCTCCGCGGCCCACTCCTCGAGCTCCACCGCCCCTCATCTCTCTCCTCCAATCCCTGCGGCCTTGGGAAGCGTCCCACCCGCCCTCCCAATCCGGGTTCCGCCCCCAAACTCGGGCCCCCGGCAGCCCTCGCCCGGCCCGCGCTCCTGTTATTGTTGGGACCACAGCCCAAGCTGATCCGGCTGAGGCGGCTGCTTGCTCTGGTCAATGACTTCCGGGACTTCCCCCAGCTCGCTCTTCCCTGCTCCTCGGGCCCAGCTTGCTCATTGCTCCTCCCCCGCCGCACATCAGACCACTGGAAGGGGTGGGAAACCGGGATCCTGGCTGGTTTCAGCTGGGAGCTGAGTCTAAGGGACTTTTTTTTTTTTTCAATAGCAGAGCGTGTTTTTTTTTTTTTTTAATTAAAACTACAGCCAGTTGTTGCAGCAACTCCAGATACAGTGTTCAATTTAAAAACTATATGTATTTCCTGCTTCCTATGCCTTTTACTATATTTACTATGGGGGGGGACAAAAAAGTATATAACAAGATACTTGCCCCTAAAGCAATTTAAACCTAACATCCTAACATGCATTGAGCCATTCTACCAAGACTTGTTGAACACCTGCTGTCTACCTGCAAACCCTTTGCTAAGAGTTGTGGGATTTGCAGTCATAATACAGAAGTCTTCCAGGATCTTGTATTGGGACAGAGATGGAAATACATCATGAAAGTCAGAATAAAATAAATACTAATCAGAGTCACAGGTAATCTGATGGAGACTGTAAGGGGATGGAGTGACAAAAAATAACTGGTTTGGGGAAAGGGGAATCCACAGGACTAGGTGGAGATTAATTTTAGGAGAAAGGTGCCATCTGGATGTTCTTAACATGGACCTCTAGGAGGAGGATGGTGTCATTAATAAACAGGAAACGTGGTTCAGATTGTGTGAGCAAGAGAGTTAATTTTGGACATACTGAAATGTATTTGAGATATCCACTAGCTTGTGTGTGAAGTTACATAACAGGCAGGTGGACATTTTAGTCTAAAGCTCAGGTTGAGAAGTACATCGAAGTCATGGGTGAGGGTCATAAGTAGAGGTGATTTCAAAACTATGGAAGGGACTAATATCCTCAAATGAAAATCTGAGAATTTGAAAGGACTCTGAAGGTCATCTTTTTCAGTTCTCCTGCTGACTCCTCATACACTGAACCCTGCTACCAAATTTCTTAAATAAGCATTTATTGGATGCCTATTAAACCCTATTATGCTTAAGACCTAAAGCAGACAGTGGGCAAACAAAGTTCAATCAGAGGAGCCTACGTTCTGTGGGGGGAGGAGAACATATAAACAAATCTATTGCTATCAGTGCCACGCTGGAGGTGTGGACTGATGCCACAGTACCACAGTGGAAGGAGTTCAAGGGACCCATCACAATGAGGATGAAACTCCAGCAGAGTCTTGAATGCGACGACAAAGTGAGGAAGGTGATCTCAGGCCAGAGGCAAAGTAGGCTGGCTTACAGGCACTATGGTGAATGGTGTTGATGGAGCGGAATGGGGTGAACAACTGCTGACTTAATGGGAGTAACTGAAGACTAGTGTGTAAAAGTGGGTAGGGGCAAGATCTAAGACAGGCTATGAAGTCAGGATTTTATTTTGTAACATTAAGAAACAACTAAAGGGGGCTTCCCTGGTGGCGCACTGGTTGAGAGTCCGCCTGCAGATGAAGGGGACACGGGTTCGTGCCCCGGTCCGGGAAGATCCCACATGCCGCAGAGCGGCTGGGCCCATGAGCCATGGCCGCTGAGCCTGCGCGTCCGGAGCTTGTGCTCCGCAACCGGAGAGGCCACAACAGTGAGAGGCCCGCGTACCGCCAAAAAAAAAAAAAAAGGAAACACTAAAGGGCTCTAAGAAAGAGTGACATTATCAAATTTTTATTTTAGGAAGCTCAACCAGACAGGTAGGTGAGGAACGGACTGGAGGAAGAGCAATTCTGGAGGCCAGGAAGAGCCAGTCTGGAGACTGGTCCAGTGATTTTGTACAGCTAAAGGGAGTGACGGTGAGTCTGAACTGCAGTAGCAGTGGGCTTGGAAAGGGGAGACTTTCCAAGGAATATTTATGAATGTCTTACTAATTAGATGTGGGGAGTAAGCAGGAGTTGAGGAAGATGCTCAGGTTTCTAGGTAGAAGGCAGTGCCTATCATACAACAAGGGAATGTGAGAAGGGAAACTGGTTGGAGGAGGAAGTAGAAGACAAGATCATGAGTTCAGTACTGGGCCTGATGAACATGATGTCCTAATGTGGCAGGCCGTCAGTCATGTGCTAGGACTTCTGCGGGTAGATAGTCTCTCTGAGACAACCCATCTTGTTTGTTGGACAATTCCTTTCATCAGGCATTGAGTGATAACCTTGAGGTCACAGAGGTGGTAGACAGAACAAGATATTATGAATCTCAGTATGGCATTCTATTGACTACATAGAACTGCACCAGAGGGAGAGGATTCACCTGTGAGCTAACAGGTTCTAGAAGGCTTCCTGGACCAGGCAAAACTGGGCCATAGGCGCCTCTATTCCTTGTTAACAGAGGATGAAAAGATCCCGACTAGGTACACCTACATATACCTAAAACAATAGGTAGGAACACTTATATTTTTTCATCCCTTTTTTTCATTCCTGTTTTATTGACCCTTTGGTATCTTAAAGGGTTATTAAAAGTGGAGAATAGGGCTTCCCTGGTGGCGCAGTGGTTGAGAGTCCGCCTGCTGATGCGGGGGACACGGGTTCGTGCCCCGGTCCGGGAAGATCCCACGTGCCACAGAGTGGCTAGGCCCGTGAGCCATGGCCGCTGAGCCTGCGCGTCTGGAGCCTATGCTCCGCCAAGGGGAGAGGCCACAACAGTGAGAGGCCCGCGTACCGGAAAAAAAAAAAAGGGGGAGAATAGATAGGTGAAGAGGTTCTAAATGAGGTCAGTGGGAGGAAGGGGATGAGAAAGAGACAAATTAGAGTTATACAGAGGTGAAATCAGACGTTCTTGGTGACTGATACCATTTGACAATTTCGATATGTATTCTTATGCTTGTTTCCTGGGTTTTGCTTTGGAAATACAGAGAACTCTGGCTAGAGAACATCTGTGGAGGCCCTATTGCTGTCTGTATGAGGGAATTATAGGTATAGCACAGATGTGGGAAAGCACTGAAGCTCTTTCTGCTTCTATTCTCTCCCCATTTCTGGTCATTGTCATCCTACTAAGTTGCAAAAATGATGACAGAAGACTGCTCTGAGAAGACCAAAATCTTGTAAGACTTCACACCAGTGGAATATAACAGACACTCATTTCTAGGATAATGCCTGGGTAGAGTGGAATTCTAGTTTATGTGAACTTTCTCACTGCCTACATGCTGCTCTGGCCAATTTTGTCACCTTCCTTGCCTCTGGGACTTGGTGTGTTTAGGGGCTGACATCTGCTGAAGCAGGGGGAGCAGTACTTGTCCAGGACCATTAACCCACATGACCCAGATGCCTGGGCCAGGTCAGAACAGAGGATTCTTATCAGGACCCAAAGTGGATAGGTCTGGAGGAGGCCATCATCATAGCAGCCAGAGACCCCCAGAAGCTAAAGTGCTTCCATAAAGGAGACCCAGGTCCCAGCTCCTTCCTTCAGAGTCTTAAAAAAATATGTGCTTTAGAGGTTTCCCTGGGGACAAGACCAACAAAGAAAACACAAACTGAGCAGTGTCTTCACTGCACAAGAGTTTATTGACGTGCACTATAACTTGTAGCAGTCATGGCAGACTCTATTCGTTGACTGGTAAATGAATTAATGCTTTGGATGAAGGCTCTGGGGAAGACTAAGGCTTTAGGAAAGCCTTAGTGGGGTAGGTATATACGAAATTCAAGAAAATTAAAATGTGTATTATTTTCATGTATTTGTTTAGTCCATGTTAAGAAATTTAAAAATAAGTATAGATTCTCAGCTTAAATTAATTCCCAGACTGTCCTCCCCTTTTTGACCTCTCTCTCTTCCTCTTTGTCTCATTCCTTCTTTCTTCTCTCAATTGATAATGAGTGGTGGAATAGAGACAATGGAATTGATCTGTAGAGAAAAGGAGAAATATGAAAAGAAAGGTTACATCCCACTGTTTCTGCTTCCAAATGAATCCCAGCTCTGCCACTGCTAAGGAAATAAGATGGAGGAAAAGAACCTGGGGGCTGGTGTCTTTGCTTCTGTCTGTACAGAAACATCTGGGTTTCAATGGTATGATACAGTAAGAATCATTGGCACCATCATTGCTATTAAATGTCTGTTATGCATTAATAAAACAGAAGAGGCTCATTTAATATGGCATTTATACTGGAAACCTTGGGATGATGGTATGTAATGAATCACTGATGGGCTTTATCAGTGAGTGTGTATTTTTGGCAGGCTAACAGAAAGAGGGAACAAAAGAGAATTTACTTTTGTGATCTTTTAGAGGAATAGGAGAAAGAAGAATGTGGCAGTTCTGGGGAAATATTTCAAACTTCAAAGACCAGAGCCCTAAGATCTGGTTACTGTTTTCACAGGAGCATTTTCTTTGTCCTGTTGACTGTTTGGATAAATGTTTACAACCAAGATTGTTACTAAATGTCTGAATTGTGCTGAGGAGGCTTTCTTCTTTTCCCTGAAGGGAAGTGCTTTGGATACATTTTTCTATCTTGTAAGCTTCTTTCAGTAAGTCATGTCAGTCAAATGTAGCTCTCAGGTTTATTACTCCTATTTCCTTAATATTTATAAATCATTTCTTTAGGTATCTGTTATGGCAAATTTAAGACAGAAGTGTTAGAACCTAATTTATAGAAGATATTGAATTTCTACTAGTGGATAATGCTGTTAAATAGTTTTTCTTGGCATATTTCAGCAACATGGCTGGCTGTGATCATTTTCCATTTGCCTCTTCCTCCATTACAAGCATTTCTCTCTCTTTCTACCTCTCCTTCCCCACCCCACCCTCCTTGGTTTTTCTAGGAACATAAGAAATTTAACAAGTTCACTTTCTTCTGGGTCAGAACAGGGAGGCTTCAGCTTGACATTTCATCTCTGATGGAAGCTGCAAAGGATTTAAGTGAAAAGTGCCCTCCGTAAGATCAACATCATGCCGAGAAATTAGAGGATTAATTACATATGAATGGTTACCAGAGAACTGAAAATTGAAGAGTGAACATACCAGAGTATTTGCAATAATATGATTTAGGTGTGCAGTAGCTGCGTGCCTACCCTGCTGTATATGCCTGTATTCTTTCTTCTGGGACCTTTGCTGGCAGCACAGTCCAGAATTAAACGTATAGAGATGAAATGCTGTTTGGCTTCTGAGAAATTGAGTTGTTTCATGAGCTCATGGAAACAGTTCTGGACCAGACAGTTGTATACAACTTGAAAGTGCTATATAACCTCCAGTAAGGCTCCTGACCTCTTTAGGTCTCAATTTCCTTGTCTGGAGCAGAAGATGTTTAGGTCTCGTTATATGCATAAAGGTTGACAATTCTTCCAAATTCTCATTGTCTGCTGCTCGCTTTCATCTCACAGCCAAATTCTAAGTCCTTAATCCTTAAATCACTTCCTATTATAGGGGGGAGAGGAAATTGATGACTACAGAATTCCTGTCTGGGACAGCATTGTCTGTGCTGAGCAGGAGTGTGGTTTAAAGGGTGTGCTTCACACCCGCTTACCCTGCCCAGCAATGCCTTTATGAACTGGGGCTGGGTGAAGAACTCCAGTTCTTTTCTGTGAAAGGAGCTACTGGGACCTTGGAGGGGGAGGGTGATCTTACCAGGAAGGAGATGGGGGAGGCCAGAGGAGATAAAACTGGCCAGCGATTTGAACGGAAGCTGGAGCTGAGGAGAGGCGAGAAATAGTGCAAATTCCCCAGTGGTTGGAATGCAAAGATGCTTTGAAAGACAGAGATAGTTTGATAAATAATTCTAGTTGTTTGAGGCATATGCCACCCCCATGCCACCTTCCTCCCAAATTCTTCATTAAGTTTTCTATAGTCACAGCCTAGATTGGGTGAAACTTTGGGAAAAGGGAAATTGCACACAAGTTGGACAGGGCACAATCAGGTTGTAGCGCTTACTGATCCTATATGGAAAAGGGCTGCCTCCTCAGGAGGTGAAATGACAGCGGAGATAAAAAATTCAGAGAAAGAAGGAGACTCCTAGAACCAGAGATTTGGTGAAACCTAAACCGCTACGCCACTCCCCATTTCTTGACAAGAGACTAGGATTCCGTTCCTAGGTAAGTCAGGATATTCGAACAATTTTATTGAAGTATTAAAGGACCAGGTGATTGTAGCAAGCTAGAAGATTTGGAATCATCCAGGTACCTGACGTCTATTATACTAGGACAAGTGAATAATAATACAATAATTCTACTTTTTATTTTCTAGGATCCAAGAGAATAGAATTAGGGAATTTTTTTCTATTTTTTTAAACATCTTTATTGGAGTGTAATTGCTTTACAATGGTGTGTTAGTTTCTGCTTTATAACAAAGTGAATCATCTATACATATACATATGTTCCCATATCTCCTCCCTCTTGCGTCTCCCTCCCTCCCTCCCTATCCCACCCCTCTAGGTGGTCACAAAGCACTGAGCTGATCTCCCTGTGCTATGCGGCTATCTATCCACTAGCTATCTATTTCACACTTGGTAGTGTATATATTTCCATGCCGCTCTCTCACTTCGTCCCAGCTTACCCTTTCCCCTCCCCATGTCCTCAAGTCCATTTTCTACATCTGCGTCTTTATTCCTATCCTGCCCCTAGGTTCTTCAGAACCCTTTTTTTTAGATTCCATATATATGTGTTAGCATACAGTATTTGTTTTTCTCTTTCTGACTTACTTAACTCTGTATGACAGACTCTAAGTCCATCCACCTCACTACAAATAACTCAATTTCATTTCTTTTTATGGCTGAGTAATATTCCATTGTATATATGTGCCACATCTTTATTAGGAATTGTTTTTAATGTGCGTATTACTTCTTTCAACGATTCCTTTTGGATCCTTTAATTAAATTCTAATTTAGATTCTTTAACTGCAATAAGTCAGTAAAATAGGAACTAATATTTTAAATAATTGCAAGCCTTTGGAAATTTAGTGTTTAAAAGGAATACCTAAGTCTTTTAAAACAAGTATATCATCTCCTTCATATCCTATTCACAGACTAGCTGATGTTAGCCTGCTTTTCAACACAATAAGATATAAATGAGATACAGAATATATTATACATTTTCATTTAAACAGATCTTTTTATTTGGGGCATTCTATTAACCATGGTTTGTGAAGTGAAAGATTGTGGACTAAAAGGAAATAATATATTGTTCAGATTAACCTGATTTGCCAGGAGCTTCTGCATTAATCATCAGGTTTTAATACCAGTAGAAGTAGTGCTTTACATTTGACTGACATACACTATCATTTTGCTCATAGTTAACATACTGCACAAAAGTGAAAATGTGAGGGATTTTCCTGAAGGATTGATTGCAGACCAAGATAACTCCTAGGAGAGAAACAAAGCAGAATATAATCCCCCTGACCTAGCTAAGTTTTTTTTTAATCTTGAAGGACAGTACGTGCCTAGTGCTCATACAATTTTGAATAAATAAAACTATTTTCTCACCATATATGGGCATTATTTACTGGTGATCCCTTTAAATCAAAGCTTAGTTCCCATTTGTAGATCTTAGAATATGTAGATTCATTTTGGATAAATATAATCATTGTATTTGCTACTACTGACTTGACTAAAATGGAGAGTGAGAGAAGGCCTTGGTAAAATATATAAATTATTAAGTTACAAAAAAGTCGTAAGTAACAAAATATCATGGATATCCTATTTACCTAGATCTCATTTGGAAGATGCTCAGATATTAACAGCCCCATCTAATGATAAAGTTTAACTATTTGTTAGCTGTTTGATTTGAAACAGTAAAAGTGATTTTATTTCCCCCAAAGCAAATAGCAGACATAAGGTAATTCAGGATCCAATTTGGTCTTTTTGTCATGTACGATTATTCACATATATAAAAATAATATTAACAAAGTAATTCCTATCACGATATGAATATATCCACTCACTCTAGAAACTGTTAGATAGTCACATATGCATGGAATTAATTAAATCACCTACAAAATAATATCCCCAACAGAGAGCCATGCAATACTGTATATAATTAAATTGAAATTCTCTCCTAGTGAACAAACTCTTAACAGCCATTCATACATGGTTATGGCAGCTGTCCATTTAGAGAAATTAAACATGGCCCAGAATGAAATTTTTTAACACCATCTGTGTCCTAATGGAAAACAAAATGAAACAAACAAGACATGTTTAAAGATCCGTTAAAGTATTCCACTCAAATCCCATCTGTAATCACATATTCTCTCCTGAAAGTTACTTCCCAACATTTATGTCTATATATTCTGTGTGTAGGGAATTTAAGCCCTTCTTTACCTGTCAAGATTTTTTTCCTGGTCCTAGAATCATCTTCATAGTTGTGAATCTCATTCCATTCTATCATATGAAATAAATCCCACCTTTATTTTCCCAAACCAAATCAGTACAAGAAGCGGCTAACATTCATGAAAGGTAGAGTGAGTAACCTCTAAATATCTTTCTTTAAAAATTATCTTCATGGGGCTTCCCTGGTGGTGCAGTGGTTGAGAGTTCGCCTGCCCATGCAGGGGACGGGGGTTCGTGCCCCGGTCCGGGAAGATCCCACATGCTGCGGAGCGGCTGGGCCCCTGAGCCATGGCCGCTGAGCCTGCGCGTCCGGAGCCTGTGCTCCACAACGGGAGAGGCCACAACAGTGAGAGGCCCGCGTACCGCAAAAAAAAAAAAAAAAAAAAAAATTATCTTCACGGACTTGAGGTAGCTAATAAATAAGAAAACTGTATTTAGGAGAAGACAGTATGAATTGTCACTGATAATATCTTGAGAATGTAAAATATTCTTGAAAAAAATGTAAAAAAACTTGAATTCTACAGCTTACCAATGAATGTTAATTTTTTCTCCATCAGGTTTCCAAATTGATTTAAAAACAAACTGCATAAAAATTATGACACAATTTCCCGGACTGTGGAATAAATGAGCTACTCTACTGAGATGGTGAGTTCCAACAGAATCACCTGACGGGGCTTCACAAGTTCTGAGAGCCCCCTTATGTAAGCCTGTGGACTCCTTTGAGTAGTGGTGGGGAAAATATTGAGAACCATTGGGCTAGAAGATTTAATTCTGACAACCAGGCAGTGTGAGTTCATTAGGGTCTTTGGCTTTTTCAGATTTATGTTGAAAAATCCTTATATGTCTGTTTCTGCCAAGCTTGTGTCCATTCTAAGCTGTATATCTTCCATCTTCTATCTGCTTTGCTGTAAGAGTCTAAAAGAAAACACTTTGATCCGTTAATGGAATGTAGTTGACCCAGTGCCCTCTCTGTCACAATGTTGATTCACAGCCGCCAGGAGCAATGGGCAGCAAGCCAGGCTGCAGACAGTGTCTAAACCCCGGCAACAGGTCAGATGCAGTGCTTGCTTAATGGGCCCCTCGGTCTCCAGCAAGCAGCTTGCCTGTCACAGTGGGTACAGCTTTCTCATGGTAGGAATTAGTTGCACACAATTTCCTGTCACCAGAATTTATCATAAGGCTGTTTGTGATCAGGATGATGTATTCTCCTACAGCAACTGAAGAATCATGTACTCTAATACTGGGTCACCTCCCATGATCAGGGACCCCAGCCAGAAGAGGAAGAGAAGGGGACTCACATTTAGTGAGCATCTACCTCTACTAGGCATTTTACATGTTACTGATGTTTCATGGCATCTCAGTGAACTATAATTATTCACACATGGACACACTGGTTCAGTGATTAGGCCAGGACTCAGCTGGGTTGAGATTCTAAGCTTGCCTCATGTGAGAGATCGTGTTTTTTCCGCTTGACCACACTGCCTCCATATTATTCTGAGAATTTTGCTTATATCACTCAGTGACCTAGATATTTTCTAAAGCCTGCTACCAACAGGCCACAAGTACCTAATAAAAGTGCATTTTAATTTTTTTGTTACAAAATTGTCATTTGATACAGATGGTTATTTTGAAAACTGTGCTCGTAAATGTCCATTTTATTTCTTGTATTTTCTAAAAGTTCATAAAAAATTTGTCTTGAATATTTTGAAAGGTGCACAAGCCCAGGTCCTGAAGTTGTATAGCACTGAATTTAGTGTTCAGAGAATGTACTGGCATTCCTTATCTTTGCCGAACGGAGTCCCACAAGGGATTAAAGATTCTGAGAGATTAATTTCCAGTTAAAAATGGTGGATTGGGCTTCCCTGGTGGCTCAGTGGTTGAGAGTCCGCTTGCCAATGCAGGGGACACGGGTTTGTGCCCCGGTCCGGGACGATCCCACATGCCGCGGAGTGGCTGGGCCCGTGAGCCATGGCCACTGAGCCTGCGTGTCCAGAGCCTGTGCTCCGCAACGGGAGAGGCCACAATAGTGAGGCCCGCGTACCACAAAAAAATAAAAATAAAAAATAAATGAAATGTTCTGAAACTTTCTGAGATTCTGGAACATTCTCCCATGCCAGTACTATGCTACTTAAATTTTGTCTTGGGCCTGATGAGGATCTCAGTGAAGCAGGCTTGGTCAGTGGGTACTTTCATCCCATATCCCTGGAGTCCCAATGCTCTGTTTGCATTACAACAGCTACTTACTAGGTGGGTGAGAGCATGTACTGACTTGGTGCCAACCTAAGTGGCAGGCTCTTTTCCACTGAGTCAGTTTGACAACAAAACTGTGAAATTTTCTAATGAAACATATGAGAATTCTGTGATAAAATAAACTAGGTCCTGATGGCATTTCTTTTCAACTACCAGTAGATCTTAGAATAACCCTTCACTGCCATAACCCCAAAAGGAACAATTTCTCTGTCAAAAGTCATGCTTGTGGCTCTCCTTTGCCCCACCTCCTTCCCTCCTCCATGCTTTCAGCTGCTTTGCTACATCCAACTGCGTGAAGTCCACCTACACCTCCCCACAGTGTGAATAAATGGCATGGTACAAACTATGAAAAGTTACTGGAAATCACAAATATCACTTTACACTGTTGGCTTCTCTTAGCCTAGGTTAAAGGTTTTCGAGAATCCCATCTGGGAGCTTCATTTTTTTCCCTTAACCCTTACTGTGAAGTGATCCATAAACCATTGCTTTAAGATCACAGGGATCTTAAGATCCAGGCTTAACTGTGATTGTCATTCTACACACATGCTTACGTTCTAAGTTACTAAATTTTTGCTGCTAGAGAAAATGGACTATTTTATACTAATTTTAGTGTCTCTTGCCAGTAGACAGCACCATAGTAGGTTTTCAATAAAAGTTTGGTGAATTAATAATGTATCAATGAAAGAATTGTGACTCTTTTGACTCAGAAAAATTGTCTTCTTTTTTAGATTCTAGGTACCACCCTTCTATTTCCAGGTTTTGCCACTAGTTTCTGTCCTAAAGCCCATGTTACAGGATAAAAATAAAAAATAAACTCCTATTTAGTAAAGTCTACATATTCAGGTTTCTGTTATTTGCAACCAAATGCAATCCTAACTGATGTGTATGTGTGTGGGGAGGGAAGCACCACAACCCTGCCGAAACGAAACATAAGGCAGGTCCACAGCGAACATATTCTAAGATGACTGTATTGGAAAGATTTTGTTGTAAATTGGCATAAGAGTTGCTTTCATGAATGCTGAATATAGAATTAAAGACTGCTATTCCCTATTTCCTAATCTGATTACATGAATATTAAGTAATTTATAATATGTTTAAGCATATTCCTCTCAATACTATAGTAAGATACAAATATGAATAAAGAATGGCTCTCTCATAAGTTTGGGAAGTTTATTAGAGATGACTGGACAGCCATACAAATATATGTGATACAAAGTGGAGTCCTGTGCATACCATGAAATAGGTGTAGATGTAGTGGTTGGAGACATTGCATTTTGTTGGAGGAATCTGAAAAGCTTCAGAGAAGAGGCCTTGAAGATTAACAGGATTTCAGTAGGTTGAAAGGTTAGGACATGATCACAGAAGAGAATGGTGTAGACAAAGGCATGAAGGTGGGAACATGCAAAGTATGATCTTAAGAGATACTAGCTACCATACAAACTATACTGTTTGTTTTCCACCTCCTGACAATTGTCAAAATATCATTTTAGATCATTAAGATCCCTTATTTACATTTTAGTTCAGCCACCCCTGACCCTTTTGTCAAAGAAAATTTTATTTCTCCATTTAGCTCTAGCAACAAAAGGAGGGGCTTGAAGACATTGTAATTTGTGGGTATTAATGTAAATGAATTCCTCATTTGTACCTGCTGTCTGTGAGAGAGTTTGGAATATGCTAGTACTATATTTATTTTCCATGATGATTTGAAAGATGCCTGTTTTAATGATATCAGGATTATAATAAATGCAATCTCCTTGACTCTCCTTGCTCACCATATAACATGTGATGGTCTTTAATTGCACTCCTTGTCAAGCAAAAGAATATTATACAAAGGCAGTGATAGGGCCTGTGAACTGATAAGAATGCATTTTATGAATTTTCCCACAGTGTGGGAGAATCCCTAATGAATCTTTTTTCAATGAATCTTTTTTCACCATTTTATTTGTTTTTGTATTTAATTTTTTTAAATTTAACTTTATTTCTGGCTGCGTTGCACATTCATTGCTGCACATGGGCTTTCTCTAGTTGTGGTGAGTGAGGGCTACTCTTCACTGCAGTGCGCAGGCTTCTCATTGCAGTGGCTTCTCTTATTGCAGAGCACGGGCTCCAGGCGCACGGGTTTCAGTAGTTGCAGCACACAGGCTCAGTAGTTGTGGCTCTCAGGCTCTAGAGCACAGGCTCAGTAGTTGTGGTGCACGGGCTTAGATGCTCCGCGGCATGTGGGATCTTCCCGGACCAGGGATTGAACCTGTGTCCTCTGCATTGGCAGGCGGATTCTTAAACACTGCACCACCAGGGAAGCCCCTTCCTTATTTTTTAAATGCAGTCTATGATATACTTTCTTCCCTGATGGTGGGATGGAGAGATTACCTTTCTTCAAGGTTGCCAAGTAATGAATACCATGGACTTCTTGGCACATAACCTGAATAAACCATATGAATGATTGAACAGACTGTAGGGATTTCAGAAAAGAAATATAATTAATTAAAAGTGTGCATATCAAAAATTATATTCTCTGTGGGCACAGAGAAGCTGGAATAATGCTACTCTTGAGGCTGCCACATGTAGACTGTGTATTGTTCAACTCTAGAAAGTGGCATTTGCATCGTAGTCTGTGGGATGGCACCCTTGTCGCTGGGTGGTGCACAGCCTCCAAGGCCATACAAAGCAGCCCAAGCCATTCTTTGGGTTGTCTTTTGTTTTGCTTATTGTAGCTGAAGGAGTCTCTTGCCAAGTTTCCCTGTGTATTTTGCCTTTCCTCCAGCTCTTACTTCTCCTGGAGCTTTGGCAGTGGCATCTGTTGGCAGCCCTTTTATCCTGGGCTGTCTTTGGCTGTGTCCTTGAGTCCCTAGATTACCTTGAAAACTGACATTCATATACCCACAGTCTTTGCTGGGTGATTAGTAGGGATATTTTCTCTGTTACCATTTTTTTTCTCTGTTCAGATGCCAAGGTCTTCCCCTGCCTGTGACTTCTTGCTTCAAAGAGAACCATAATTTGTCTTTGTGTCCTGTTATTAGGGTGACTGTATCATATACTGTCCAGTCGAGGACACTTTAAAATATATCATATGGTCATCCTAATACAAGGACACAAAGACCAAACATGATTCTCTAAGAAGGAGCTATTGATAATGACACTGGAATAACAAGTACAAACTGGACTGTCCTGGGTACTCTCGGGTATCTGATCACCTACCTTTCTCTTTCTCCAGGCTGATGTGTAGTAGGTTCATACCTTTGAGGGTAGAAGCTCTGTATGGGATATTTCTATTCAGTAAATAAGTAGCCAATGCACCCTCACTATTATGGCACTTCCCCCAGGACTCTCCAGACCGCTCCCTACCCCTTCCACTCTCCAGCATCTAAATAGGATGGCCTTGGCATGGCTGGAGGCCCTCTAGGGCCAGTAGAGGCCTAAGGTTTGCATCTGCTCTGATAGGGGCCTGTACCATACCAGTTACTAAATAGTTTTGATATTACCACAGTCCTTTTACTATCTACCTACAAAGTCTCCTTTTGTCTTACATTGTCATTCTATCAACCTAGTCTCAGGACTGTAAAGATACCCAAGCTTCAGTTTTCTCTTTTATCCTTACATGCATGTGTGTCATATTCAATTTTGTAGCTGTTATTTATATACATCATAAATAGCAAGATATTTTTTTCTGACTCAAGGAGAGGAGGGTATTTGATTTGGTTATCAACATCGCAGAACCGCAGTGTGATTATGGTTACTTCAAGCAAGGGGCCTTGAAAGGAAAGCTCTGTCTCTCTTCATAATCACAGCATTTTAGAAGGATTGTTTCTGTCTGTGAATCCACTCCCCTGACTGGAATGTGGAGAAGACGATTGGTCTCCATGAATAAGACTAGGAAAACTAAAGGAGAGTTTCAGAGAGTTAGGGCTAAAAAGAGGGAGGAAAACAACTGTGGTTTTTTTGCTCAAAAATCACATGCCAAATATTTCAGATTACTAGGTCAAACTAAGACCTTCTGAGAAGAAGTAGAGAAAAAGAAAAAATGGAAATTTTGTGATTGGTGAAAAAAAAGTCCCTTTTTTGAGAGCATCAGTTATGAAACTAGGATAAAATTCCCCACACAGCAGCTGTGAATTGAAGGATGAGCTCTGGATCAAGAACTGATATATTCATGGCTTTATATAAATAGGAGACCTGAAATATTTAACATGCTAAGAGGTATTTAGCAAAGACTTCTTTGGAAATTTGGTGTCTTTTTTGTCATGCCCAGAACTGAGGTTGAGACAGGCATAAGGGGAGCATAGAAAGTCTAGGAATGTGGCGATGCTGCGGAAAGAGCACATGACCTAGAGTCAAATGAAAATCTGGGTTCAAATCCCAGCTCTGCCCCTTGCTAACTAACCTCTCTGTACAGCGACTTCCTCACCTTAGAACAAAGCAAATAATACTTTTTCTATGAAGTTGTCAAGATTTTACAACTCAATGTACACAAAATGCCTACTAGCATGCCTGAACCACAGTAAGTGCTTAATAAATTTGTACTTTAGAATGTGGGATATTTTGATGCAGAATGTAGGTACTAAGGAAATAATTTTTAAGAAAGAATTTAAGGCAAAGAGAAAGGAAGGATAAATGTGATCTGAAAACTGGATGGGCCTCCATGGGTCTATGGAGTGTGTGGAGAGGTGAAGAAAAGCACAGAATGAAGGAAGGAGAAAGAATGAAGCTGGCACTCCTGGAGGAATTGATTTCATATAAAACATTAAGACCAAAGAGCATCCTGGCATATACATGATGCCCTTGCTTCTCTGAAGATAAAAGCGAGAACTGTGGCAATTTCTGGCCCTAGAGAGAGAAGAAAGACGTAATGTTAGAATGACTGCACCCCAGGTTCAGTGTTTAGTTGAGAAGTTTTTAACCTTGAGGGCTATGGACCCTTAGAGGAGGTGTTAAGTGTGCTTCAGGAGCTCCTGCGAACCCCCTGAAATTGTGTGAAAACTTTGGTATATATTTGTGTTTTCTGGGAACAGGCTCCATTGTGATCCTCAGATTCAACAAGAGCAGTCCTGGTAGTTAACTCCCTCATTCTATGGCTCCCCACTGTGTAGCAGCGGTATAGTTTTGGGAAATAATATCTTCTCTAGGGAGGTGTGCTTCACCTAAGGATAACCCTGCACCTCTTTGCAATAATTGGTTTAAATTAGAGAGAATAGAAAAATAAACTTGATGTACCCATCGCTGAGCATTTTTCCTAACTCTTGAGAGAGAAAAACTGCTCTTCAACTAAAGCCATAGTCTGAGGAAGCATGTGGCCCGGCCTGGAAACCAGCCTACAACTATGAAAGGATGAGTCTGAGACTGTGGATCGAAGGGCAGAGAGATGCAAAGAACTGGCGTCCTCATGACATTGTTGAGCCCCTGGTTCAACCATGTCCTGAAGCCTGACCTCCATCTGGACTTGCCCTCCTGTGACTGATAAATATTATATAAATGAACTTGGATAGGGTTTTCTGTTACTTTTAAACAATCATATCTGAATGGATATAGTGACCCCCAAAGTTGAGAGCCAGTGGCTTATACCACATTAAAAGGAGAAGTATCATAGGGAATGTTTAAATGAACTGTTTCATGGTTAAAGCCATTTCAGTATAACTGGATAATGATGTATTTGTGTACTTTACCTCATCTACAGTGGTTAAATAATTTGTGCTTTTCACTTTAATACAAGGAATGCCCTTGAACCCTTTTATAGTGGTAATGGGATGAAAGAGCACTATCACATAAAAAGAGGTGGTGGTGGGAAACTCAGGGAGTGTGCATGGTGGGGTCTTTAATTATGCAGTGTATGCATTTATGGTTTCACAATGGTTCAGAAAAAGTCATGTATACAAGAAATGTAATCAGGCATGTCTATGAGGCAACTGCCTCAAGGCATCACTGGGCAGGGAGCTATCTGCTTTTAGGTCTTGATCTACAGTGCTCCTTACTAGCCTTTTGCTCTAGAGGTAACTCTTCTGATTTGATGCCGTTGGCAATTGGATGGTCCGTAGGCACCAACCCAGCTTGAGTTCTGCCCCTGCCTTTACAATCTACAAAGACACAGCTAAATCCTAATTTTAGTGGAGGACTATCCACCCTGTATCTTTCTGATATCCACCCCTCGTTCACACTGAAGAACACTGGAAAGGCACATCATCTTGCTTTCTCTCTAGCGCACGCTCACCTAAACCCCACATTCTACTCAGAGCCCATGGAAACTTTCAACTGCTCTCTATACTAATTTAGGTCATGGAAGACTTGGGGGGTTGAGGAGGATTACTTTTGGCCCTCTCATGGGTAGATCTGCTGTGCTGCTATCTCTATAGCCTTCTCCATAATTCTGTGAAACCGCCTCTTCCAACATTCTAGACAGAAAGCTAGGCAAATGTCCCCTCTACCCTTAGAACTCAAACTTAAAGGGAAATCTGAGGGGAATTCTGTGGGTCTGTCCTTACTGTTATCCTATTTGCATTTTTATCAATGACTTGGATTAATGAATAGAAATCACAGTATTCTAGTCTACAGATGATACAATGCTGGGAGAAACAGCTGAACATAAAATAATAGCTGCAAACCCTTGTCTAGTGCTTACTATATCCATTCTTCTACATACTTTACACACATTAGCCCATTTAATTCATATTTCATAGACGGGGAACTTCAAGTCACTTGCCCAAGGCCACTCGGCAAGGAAAGGATAGAGTTAAGGTTTGAATCCAAGTAGACTGGCTGTAAAGTACATGCTCTTAGTCATTCTGTTTTGATGCCCTCATCATGGTGTTATAGTTAAGCCAATAGAATTGATATTTTAGATTTGCTAAAACAAACGGCAGAATACAGTAGGTAAGGAAAGGACTGATTTTATAATAGTTTATATGAAAAAGGACAAGGGTTTTTAGTTGGTCATAAACTGGATTTGAATCGGAATAAGCTGCTTCTAAAAAGGTTATCACAACCCCAGACTTCTGGTAAAGAACAATATGATTCAGTAGAGAGGAGGTAAGTGTTCCACTCTATTCTAAGTACTCTGACCAGTAGATTATGCTGGAATATTTCATCTATCTGGTGTCAGAGTTCATGGGCAATATTATCAGACTCAAGATGTCTAGGATATTAGCGAAAATGATGTTTGATCCAGTGACCACTCGATATGAAATGAGACAGAAGCTTGTCAAAGAGGACATATAATAGCAGTTTTCATATATTCCAAGAATATTCACAAGGAAGAGGTATGGTGTATGGTATGGTTAATATCTCAGCTCAAGACCAAAAGGAATCATCTAAATATTCAAAGTCTTCTGCAATAGTCAGGGCTGCCTTATTAAGCAGTGGGCTCCTAGGCAATAGAAGGTTCAAGAAGTGTCTGGATGACTATTTGTTGAACATCTCATTCGTGGGAAAATAATGTTAATTGGAATACTGTTCCCACAAAGCTGTTTTAGGAATCTGGCTTTTCAAACGTAGTTTTTAGTCAAAACCCAGCTTTCCACACAATTGTTAACTGTAAAACATCAAATTATGAAAGCTTTTTAAAACTCATATTAAGCATATAATAATGAGCAATATTACCATTACATTTGAAAGCATAATACTTAAAATGAAACTCCTGAATTCCTTATCATATGTTCTGCAAAAATATATGGATGTTTTCCTGCCACTTCAGTGTTTTTAAGTGCTTTGTCTTTGAGAAAATGCTGCAATAAATAAAAGTAGTAAAGTTGGGCTTCCCTGGTGGCGCAGTGGTTGAGAGTCCGCCTGCCGATGCAGGGGACCCGGGTTCGTGCCCCGGTCCGGGAAGATCCCACGTGCTGCGGAGCAGCTGTGCCCGTGAGCCATGGCCGCTGAGCCTGCGCGTCCGGAGCCTGTACTCCGCAACGGAAGAGGCCACAGCAGTGAGAAGCCCGCATACCGCAAAAAAAAAAAAAAAAAGTAGTAAAGTTAAGTGGCTGAATACCCTGTCAAGATGCCCTGTACAGCGAGTGCACATGTGATAACTGAGGAAGGGAGAAAAGGTTAATGTAATTAGAGAAATGAAATCGGGATAACCCCAAAGAACATATCTGTGAGTCATCTATGTTCACATTTCTTTGAACTTTGTCTATCCCAAGGGAGATGAAGCAATTACACAGACATAATGTGTTACCCTTTCAGTACAATGCAACCTGCATTCCTCCATCCATTCATCATCATCAGTGGTATTTGTGTTCAGTGCTGTTATACAAGCTAGTTGCAAACAATTATTAAAAAGAAAACTGAAAGGTTATGCATTTAGGAGATAAAGCAAAACCAATTTCACAATGTGCTATGAAGATGTCAATCCATCAAGAGGAAAAATCACTAAGGAACTCCTCAAAGATACTCTTGCATCAAGAACTATCTCCAGAGACCTAAGAAGTAAATGAAGTGATTATCTGTCACTCACAATTTCTCTTCTCTGAAATGGAATACACAGTGTCTGTGATGTAGCTGCATAGCAGTTTTCCCTCTCCATTTGCTATTTTATCTACATTCTCATTCATTAATTGTGAAAGTCTTTTTCTCTGGACTTGTCCTCATTACCTACTTTTTTTTCTTCAAAAACAAACAAAAATACTCTGTATTTCATTACCAGAGACATTTCATGTAGAAAACATCCTGTCTGGCACAGTGTTAATACTATCCCTCCCAACTTCTTAGAAAAATAAAGGGAATATTTTAAATATATATTTCTTCCTCTTAATCTCCTCTCCTCTTCCTCCTCTCCCCTTCTCTTCTCTCCTTTTTTTTCTCTCTTCTCTTCCTCCTTTCTCTCCACTCCCTTCCTCTTACTTCTCCTTCTCCTCCTCCCCCTTCCTCCTCCTCTTCCTTTCCCCTCTGCCTCTGGAATTCATGTTTCCCTTCAAAATGAATTTTCTGCTACCCCAATTAATTTCTCACACTACTAATAAAATGGCACTTATATAGTGCTTGCTATGTGCCAGGGAGTGTACTAAACACATTACATATATTGGCTCATTTAATCTCCTCAACAACCTGAGGAAGTATGCAGTATTGTTACATCATTCACAGAAAGAAAACCAAGGCATGGAGAGGTTGTATAATTTTCCAACAGTCACATGGTAATGAGATCTGAAAACAGGCACCATGGTTCAAAAGTTCATGCTTGAACCAGTGACATATACCACTTTTCTAGCTTTTGGGTTTTCCAGAGCATGACTTTCTTAGACACAGATGAAGAAGGGAACTCACATGTGCCGGGCCCCTAATTTGTGTCAGGCACTCAACATATGTTATCTAGTTAGATCTCTGCAACAACACTACGAGTCAGGCATTATGATCCCTGCTTTATAGACAAGGTTAAAAACATGCAAACTTACCTAATGTCACACTGTAAGTCACAGAGACAGATTTCTATCTAGCTAATTCTGTACATTACCCTCTTTAGGACATACTAGATTGTCACCTGTAACTCAAAATGGAGCAAGTAGCCTTTACCTGAGACCTCATCTTTGTCACTGTCTTCTCATTCTGATACCTTGACCTCTTGGACACTCTAGAAAAAACTTGAGTTAGCCAGTCAAGGCTTCACCTTTCTCTTTCAATTAGCTCTCAAGAATTTACTCTCTTATCTGGGAGACTTGGGGGACCTATGACCTCAGCTGGTTCTGAGTCATGCTGCTGACTCTGATCTGCATCACACAGTTTTTTTTTCTTTCTTTGTTATCCTGAATCCTGAAATGGGATACTGAGAGGCAATGATTAAAGAAGGACTGTATGCATCACATTATAAGAATTATTAGGTTGAACTACGTGAAACGAAGTTTCATATTTTTTTCATATAAAAAAACTAATGTTTCTGTGGGGAAAATAAGTCAAATAGTGAAATTAATATAGGTCAACATCTTATGCATTTTATAATACCCATTTTTACTTTGATAATTTGTATACAAATAATTACAGAAAATAGACCAATTTTTTTTTTTTTTTTTTTTTTTTTTGCTGTACGCGGGCCTCTCACTGCTGTGGCCTCTCCCGTTGCGGAGCACAGGCTCCGGACACACAGGCTCCGCGGCCATGGCTCGCGGGCCCAGCCGCTCTGCGGCATGTGGGATCCTCCGGGATCGGGGCACGAACCCGTGTCCCCTGCATCGGCAGGCGGACTCTCAACCACTGCGCCACCAGGGAGGCCCTAGACCAATTTTTAAGGAAAGCAAAATACTATTTTGAAAATATAATTGTCAGTATGTTTTATATAATTTTATTTCTTGTCTAAATCATTATTGGTGAACCAAGGAACCCTGGCAGCCTAGCATTTTCCATGCTGCTATATCTCAAAGAAATTTTTAAAATACACTGAGTTTCATGAAAATTAAAATACAGCATATGTAAATTTATGGGATCTAGTTAAAGCAGTGCTGAGAGGAAATTTGTAGCACTGGATACCTTAGAAGAGAAGAAAAGTCTCAAATCAATAATATAACTTCCTATCTTAAGAAATTAGAAAAAGAATTGTAAGATAACCACAAAGCAAGCATAAGAAGAAAATAATAAATAAGGATACAAATAGATTGGTTCAAGATGGTGGAGTAGAAGGACATGTGTTCACTCCCTCTTGCGAGAGCACCGGAATCACAACTAACTGCTGAACAATCATCGACAGGAAGACACTGGAACTCACCAAAAAATATACCCCACATCCAAAGACAAAGGAGAAGCCACAATGAGAAGTGGCGCAATCACAATAAAATCAAATTGCGTAACTGCTGGGTGGGTGAGTCACAAACTAGAGAACACTTACACCATGGAAGTCTACCCACTTGAGTGACGGTTCTCAGCCCCACGTCAGGCTTCCCAACCTGGGGGTCTAGCAATGGGAAAAGGAATTCTTAGAGGATCAGACTTTGAAGGCTAGTGGGATTTGATTGCAGGACTTCGACAGGACTGGGGGAAAGAGAGACTCCACTCTTGGAGGGCACACACAAAGTAGTGTGTGCATTGGGACCCAGGGGAAGGAGCAGTGACCCCATAGGAGACTGAAACAGACCTACCTGCTAGTGTTGGAGGGTCTCCTGCAGAGGCAGGGGGTGGCTGTGGCTCACCATGAGAACAAGGACACTGGCAGAAGAAGTTCTGGGAAGTACTCCTTGGCGTGAGCCCTCCCAGAGTCCACCATTAGCCCCACCAAACAGCGGGGTAGGCTCCAGTGTTGGGTCACCTCAGGCCAAACAAACAACAGGGAGGAAACTCAGACCCACCCATCAGCAGACAAAAGTTTCACTGATCTCTGCCCACCAGAGCAACAGCCAGCTTTACCCACCACCAGTCCCTCCCATCAGGAAACTTGCACAAGCCTCATAGATAGCCTCATCCAACAGAGGGCAGACAGCAGAAGCAGGAAGAACTACAATCCTGCAGCCTGTGGAACAAAAACCACATTCACAGAAAGATAGACAAGATGAAAAGGCAGAGGGCTATGTACCAGATGAAGGAACAAGATAAACCCCCAGAAAAACAACTATAAGAAGTGGAGATAGGGAACCTTCCAGAAAAAGAACTCAGAATAATGATACTGAAAATGATCCAGGACCTCGGAAAAAGAATGGAGGCAAAGATAGAGAAGATGCAAGAAATGTTTAACAAAGACCTAGAAGAATTAAAGAAAAAACAACTAGAAGAATTAAAGAACAAACAAACAGAGATGAACAATACAATAAATGAGAAGAAAAATACACTAGAAGGAATCAATAGCAGAATAACTGAGGCAGAAGAACTGATAAGTGACCTGGAAGACAGAAAGGTGGAATTCACTGCCATGGAACAGAATAAAGAAAAAAGAATGAAAAGAAATGAAGACAGCCTAAGAGACCTCTGGGACAACATTAAAAACAACAACATTTGCATTATAGAGGTCCTAGAAGGGGAAGAGAGAAAGAATGGACCCGAGAGAATATTTGAAGAGATTATAGTCGAAAACTTCCCTAACGTGGGAAAGGAAATAGTCACCCAAGTCCAGGAAGTGCAGAGAATCCCAGGCAGGATAAACCCAAGGAGAAACACGCCAAGACACATAGTAATCAAACTGACAAAAATTAAAGACAAAAATTATTGAAAGCAACAAGGGAAAAACACCAAATAACATACAAGGGAACTCCCATAAGGTTAACAGCTGATTTCTCAGCAGAAACTCTATAAGCCAGAAGGGAATGGCATGATATATTTAAAGTGATGAAAGGGAAGAACGTACAACCAAGATTACTCTACCCGGCAAGGATCTCATTCAGATTTCATGGAGAAATCAAAAGCTTTACAGACAAGCAAAAGCTGAGTGTATTCAGCACCACCAAACCAGCTCTACAACAAATGCTAAAGAAACTTCTCTAAGTGGGAACACAAGAAAAGAAAAGGACCTACAAAAACAAACCCATAACAATTAAGAAAATGGTAATAGGAACATACATATCGATAATTACCTTAAACATGAATGGATTAAATGCTCCAGCCAAAAGACAAATGCTTGCTGAATGGATACAAAAACAAGACCCACATATATACTGCCTACAAGAGACCATCTCAGACTTAGGGACACATACAGACTGAAAGTGAGGAGATGGGAAAAGATATGCCATGCAAATGGAAATAAAAAGAAAGCTAGAGTAGCAATACTCATATCAGATAAAATAGACTTTAGAATAAAGAATGTTACAAGAGACAAGGAGGGACACTATATAATGATCAAGGGATCAATCCAAGAATAAGATATAACAATTATAAATATATACGCACCCAACATAGGAGCACCTCAATATATAATACAACTGCTAACAGCTATAAAAGAGGAAGTCAACAATAACACAGAAATAGTGGGGGAGTTTAACACCTCACTTACACCAATGGACAGATCATCCAAACAGAAAATTAGTAAGGAAACACAGGCTTTAAATGACACAATAGAGCAGATAGATTTAATTGATATTTATAGGACATTCCATCCCAAAATAGCAGATTACACTTTCTTTTCAAGTGCACGTGGAACATTCTCCAGGATACATCACATCTTGGTCACAAATCAAGCCTCAGTAAATTTAAGAAAACTGAAATCATATCAAGCATCTTTTCTGACCACAAGGCTATGAGATTAGAAATCAATTACAGGGGAAAAAACGTAAAAAACATAAACACATGGAGGCTAAACAATATGTTACTAAATAACCAAGAGATCACTGAAGAAATCAAAGGGGAAATCAAAAAATACCTAGAGACAAATGACAATGAAAACACGATGATCCAAAACCAATGGGATGCAGCAAAAGCAGTTCTAAGAGGGAAGTTTATAGCAATAAAAGCCTACCTCAAGAAACAAGAAAAATCTCAAATGAATAATTTAATCTCACACCTAAAGGAACTAGAGAAAGAAGAACAAACAAAACCCAAAGTTAGTAGAAGGAAAGAAATCATAAAGATAAAAGCAGAAATAAATGAAATAGAGACAAAGAAAACAATAGCAAAGATCAATAAAACTAAAAGCTGGTTCTCTGAGAAGATAAACAAGACTAAAAAACCATTAACCAGACTCATCAAGAAAAGGAGGGAGAGGACTCAAATCAATAAAATTAGAAATGAAAAAGGAGAAGTTACAACAGACACTGCAGAAATACAAAGCATACTAACAGACTACTACAAGCAACTCTATGTCAATAAAATGGACAACCTGGAAGAAATGGACAAATTCTTAGCAAGGTATAACCTTCCAAGACTGAACCAGGAAGAAATAGAAAATATGAACAGACCAATCACAAGTAATGAAATTGAAACTGTGATTAAAAATCTTCCAACAAACAAAAGTCCAGGACCAGATGGCTTCACAGGTGAATTCTATCAAATATTTAGAGAAGAGCTAACACCCTCCTTCTCAACCTCGTCCAAAAAATTGCAGAGGAAGGAACACTCCCAAACTCATTCTATGAGGCCACCATCACCGTGATACCAAAACCAGACAAAGATACTACAAAAAAGAAAATTACAGATCAATATCACTGATGAATATAGATGCAAAAATCCTCAACAAAATAATAGCAAACAGAATCCAACAACACATTAAAAGGATCATACACCATGATCAAGTGGGATTTATCCCAGGGATGCAAGGATTCTTCAATATACGCAAATCAATCAACGTGATACACCATATTAACAAATTGAAGAAAAACCATATGATCATCTCAGTAGATGCAGAAAAAGCTTTTGACAAAATTCAACACCCATATATCATAAAAACTTTCCAGAAAGTGGGCATAGAGGGAACCTACCTCAACATAAGAAAGGCCACATATGGCAAACCCACAGCAAACATCATTCTCAATGGTGAAAAACTGAAAGCATTTCCTCTAAGATCAGGAACAAAACAAGGATGTCCACTCTCACCACTTTTATTCAACATAGTTTTGGAAGTCATAGCCACGAAAATCAGAGAAGAAAAAGAAATAAAAGGAACACAAATTGGAAAAGAAGAAAAACTGTCACTGTTTGCAGATGACATGATACTATACACAGAGAATCCTAAAGATGCCACCAGAAAACTACTAGAGCTAATCAATGAATTTGGTAAAGTAGCAGGATACAAAATTAATGCACAGAAATCTCTTGCATTCCTACAAACTAATGACGAAAAATCTGCAAGAGAAATTAAGGAAACACTCCCATTTACCATTGCAACAAAAAGAATAAAATACCTAGCGAGACAAAAGACCTGTATGCAGAAAACTATAAGACACTGATGAAAGAAATTAAAGATGATACCCACAGATGGAGAGATATACCATGTTCTTGGATTGGAAGAATCAATACTGTGAAAGTGACTATACTACTCAAAGCAATCTACAGATTCCATACAATCCCTATCAAATTACCAATGGCATTTTTTACAGAACTAGAACAAAAAATCGTAAAGTTTGTATGGAGACACAAAAGACCCAAATAGCCAAAGCAGTCTTGAGGGAAAAAAACGGAGCTGGAGGAATCAGACTCCTTGACTTCAGACTATACTTCAAAGCTACAGTAATTATGACAGTATGGTACTGGCACAACACAGAAATATACATGAATGGAACAGGATAGAAAGCCCAGAGATAAACCCATGCACCTATGGTCAACTAATCTGTGACAAAGGAGTCAATGATATACAATGGAGGGCCTCCCTGGTGGCGCAGTGGTTAAGAGTCCGCCTGCCGATGCAGGGGATACGGGTTCGTGCCCCGGTCTGGGAGGATCCCATATGCCGCGGAGCGGCTGGGCCCGTGAGCCATGGCCGCTGGGCCTGCGCATCCGGAGCCTGTGCTCCGCAACGGGAGAGGCCACAACAGTGAGAGGCCCGCATACCGCAAAAAGAAAAAAAAAAAAAAATGATATACAATGGAGAAAAGACAGCCTCTTCAATAAGTGATGCTGGGGACTTCCCTAGTGGCACAGTGGTTAAGAATCTGCCTGCCAAAGCAGGGGACACGAGTTCGAGCCCTGGTCTGGGAAGATTCCACATGCCACGGAGTAACTAAGCCTGCAGGTCACAGCTACTGAGCCTGCGCACCTAGATCCCGTGCTCTGCAGCAAGAGAAGCCACAGCAATGAGAGGCCCGCACACCGCAATTAAGAGTAGCTCCCACTCACCGCAGCTAGTGAAAGCCCGCGCACAGCAAATAAGACACAATGCAGCCAAAAATAAATAAATAAATAAAATATAAATAAGTGGTGCTGGGAAAACTGGACAGCTACATGTAAAAGAATGAAATTAGAACACTCCCTAATACCATACACAAAAATAAACTCAAAATAGATTAGAGAGGGCCTCCCTGGTGGCGCAAGTGGTTGGGAGTCCGCCTGCCGATGCAGGGGATGCGGGTTCGTGCCCCGGTCTGGGAGGATCCCATGTGCCGCGGAGCGGCTGGGCCCGTGAGCCATGGCCGCTGAGCCTGCGCGTCCGGAGCCTGCGCGTCCGGAGCCTGTGCTCCACAACGGGGGAGGCCACAACAGTGAGAGGCCCGCATACCGCAAAAAAAAAAAAAAAAAATAGATTAGAGACCTCAATGTAAGACTGGATACTATAAAACTCTTAGAGGAAAACATTGGAAGAACACTCTTTGACATAAATCACAGCAAGATCTTTTTTGATCCACCTCCTGGAGTAATGGAAATAAAAACAAAAATAAACAAATGGGACCTAATGAAACTTCAAAGCTTTTGCACAGCAAAGGAAACCATGAACAAGACGAAAAGACAACCCTCAGAATGGGAGAAAATATTTGCAAATGAATCAACAGACAAAGGATTAATCTCCAAAATATATAAATAGCTCATGCAGCTCAATGTTAAAAAAACAAACAATCCAATCCAAAAATGGGCAGAAGACCTAAATAGACATTTTTGCAAAGAAGACATACAGATGGCCAAGAAGCACATGAAAAGCTGCTCAACATCACTAATTATTAGAGAAATGCAAATCAAAACTACAATGAGGTATCACCTCACACCAGTCAGAATGGGCATCATGAGAAAATCTACAGACAACAAATTCTGGAGAGGGTGTGGAGAAAAGGGAACCATCTTGCATTGTTGGTGGGAATGTAAATTGATACAGCCTCTGTGGAGGACAGTATGGAGGTTCCTTACTGGGTCATATGGTAATTCTAAAAATAGAATTACCATGTGACCCAGCAATCCCACTATTGGGCATATACCCATAGAAAACCATAATTCAAAAAGATACATGCATCCCAATGTTCCTTGCAGCACTATTTACAATAGCCAGGTCATGGAAGCAACCTAAATGCCCATCGACAGACGAATGGATAAAGAAGATGTGGTACATATATACAATGGAATATTACTCAGCCATAAAAAGGAATGAAATTGGTTCATTTTAGAGACGTGGATGGATCTAGAGACTGTCATACAGAGTGAAGTAAGTCAGAAAGAGAAAAACAAATATCGTATATTAATGCATATATGTGGAACCTAGAAAAATGGTACAGATGAACCGGTTTGCAGGGCAGGAATAGAGACACAGATGTAGAGAACAAATGTATGGACACCAAGGGGGGAAAGTGGCAGGGGTGGTGGTGGTGTGATGAACTGGGAGATTGGAATTGACAGTTGTACACTAATATGTATAAAATGGAAAAGTAATAGAACCTGCTGTATGAAATAATAAATAAAATAAAATTCAAAACAGGACATGAATAAATGATCTTGAATACAGAAAAAGAGAAAAAATCAGTGAAACAACTGATTCTTTGAAAAGATTAATAAAATTAATAAACCTCTAATAAGATTAACAACAATAAAAAAATAAAAAGAAGACACAAGTTACATAAACCAGGAATGAATCAGGAGATATCACTACAGACCCTGCAGACATCAAAAGGATAACAAGGGAATACTGCAAAGAACTCTACACACATAAATTAGACAGCTTAGTTGAAATGGATCAACTCTTCATAAAGCACGAACTACCACAACTCACCCAATATGAAATAGATCAATTGAATAATCCTATAACTATTTAAGATATCAAATTCATAATTTAGACTATCCCCCCATCCCCAGGCTCAGATGTTTTCAGTGATGAATCCTTCCAAACATTTAAGAAGAAAGATGATCAATTCTACACAATCTTTTCCAGAAAATAGAAGGTGAGCCTTTTCCAGTTCACTTTATGTGGTCAGCACTAACCTAATAGTAAAACGTGGCAAAGGCATTACAAGATTAATAATAATAACAATACTAGTACCATATGATTTCTATGCTTAGATCAGCTTCAGCTTCCTATAAGAATTCTTTTCATAAGTCGAGGTCATAAGTAGAGGCTTATTTTATGCAATTCTTTGTGAGTCTTTGTTATTGTTGTAGCAATGTATCTTCCCATCAATAAGTAGTAAGAGCAAAAACTGTGCTCTTAAAATCATTATGGTAAAAAAAAATCAGTATGGTATGTGTCCATGTTCATAGCAGCATTATTCACAATAGCCAAAAGGGAGACATAACTCAAGTGCCCACTGATGGATAAAAGGATAAACAAAATGTGGCATATATATACAGTGGAGTATTATTTAGCCTTAAAAAGTAAAGGAAATTCTGGTACATGCTACAACATGCATGAACCATGAGTACCTTATGCTGAGTGAAATAAACAGATACAAAAGGACAAATATTGTATCTTTCCACTTACATGAGATAACTAGAGTAGTCAAATTCACAGAGACAGAAAGTAGAATGGTGGTTGCCAGGGACTGGGAGCAGAGTAGAGGGAAAGGGGAAGGAGGGAATGAGTAGTTGTTTAATGGGTATTGAGTTTTAGTTTTGCAAAATGAAAAGCATTCTGGAGGTTGGTTGCACAACAGTGTGAAATTAGTTAACCCTAATGAACTGTACACTTAAGAATGATTAAGATAGTAAATTTTATGTCTATTTTACCACAACTAGGAAACAACACTATTTTAAGTATTATAGTAACATATCCTTTTTAAAATAAATTTAGGATAACTTCTTTAAAGTGTTGGGGTCATATTTTAAAGTGTTTGATGCATATTTCCAAAGTGTTCGTAGAAACATGGCACCAATTTATACTCTTATCAGCAATATTTTTTTTAAAAGCCTATTTCCCCACACTTTTGCCAGCACTGGATATTACCACTGGTGACAGAGTCTCAATAGCCATCTTCCTCAGTTTTTTTTTTCCTTTTAGCTGGACACAAGACTGCTTAGAATAAAGATTTCTTCTTCCAGCATCTCTTGCAGCTAGATGTGGCAGTATAACTAAGGTCTAATGATGGGAGCTAAAAATAATGGTATGTATAAATAAAAATAATGGGACCTAGAAGTAATGGTATGTGCAGTTTCTGGAATGTTTTCTTTAAGTAAAGGGCATGTCTTCTTTCCCCTTTGTACCTGCTGCTCAGAATGTAGATATGGCTGATGGATCAGCCACCATTTTGGACACTGATTTCCACATGAAAGCCACGCGTGGCACAGCAACAAGATAGAAAGGGTCTGAGTCCTTGACACGTGGGACTGCACCATGGGCTGTGGACTGCCTGCCTCCAGACTGCTACATTGGAGACAAATACATTTCTAAATTGTTTAATCTATTTGCAGCTGAATTTATCCTTCAGCTTTAGTCTTCATTCTTTTTAGTCTTTATCATATAGGTGAAAAAATAAGATCTTAGTTTTGTTATACATAGCTCTTTGTCCACTAAGAGATAAAATTCCTGGAGTTATTGTTACTTTTAGCTAAGTAAAGGAGAGAACACAGGGAGAGATTTTTCTTCCTTTCATATCTGTGATGGCATATTGCTAGGGTTCTTCTCAATATTGAAGAGTAAATTCATTATCATCACCTTTCTCTTTAATTCAGAGATTGTCTGGAAGATAAAGTTGATAAGATCAACAGATGTTTATTGAAATACTCTATTCATTTGATACTTGGAAAGAATGCTTAGATTTTAATAGTGATGCTTTAGAGGATTTTGATAAGGATAAAAAACCAAGGTGTCAGATCTTTCTGATTCTTTTAGTAAAATTGAACTGAAATTAGAAACTGGATCTAATATCTCTAGTCATTTTAAGCCTTGTTACTCTGTGGGGTGGGTATGGGGAGGAAGCATGGTGAAACTATGAAATCTGTGTTGATGTTTTCAAACTTGAGTGTGTATTACAATCACATGGGGAGCTTTTTTAAAACACAGATTGCTAGGCCCCATGCCTCCAGGATTGGCTGGCTGCATTCATTTTGTACAGGAAGAACAGCAAAATGAACAATTCTGGTGTACAGCTGCCTCATTCCAGGCATGTTGCCACCATTTTATGGTAACTCTGCCAACTCAAGGGGCCAGGCAAAATATTTAGAAGGAAACAGGAATGGCAAGAAGCATAGTGCATTGTACTTATTCAAGGTCACTGCTTAGTTTTCTTCAGGACTTTGGACTGATTTTCATCAGACTGATTTCTGTCAGATTTAAACTTCTGCTTATTCCCACAGTAAAAGCATCATGTAAAACCCAATCTCTGCTTCAGTGCATCCAGAGAATGTTCTCCTTTTGGTAATAGAGAGTGGAGCCACATGTCCTCATCCAATCTCTTTATAGATTAAACGATGCAACTGAATTGATGTCACACTGTCCTGGAGAACACTCAACCACTATAGCAGATATTCTTGGCTATATTTCAGCAACATGAAAATTGCTTTAACTACTATTCCTGACTCCACCAATCTCTTCCTCTTTACTGTCTTTAGCATTAACTCTGAATTAGGATGTATGTGGTTGAAAATAAATTTCCAGCCACAGGATGAATTTATAGATGAGGTCTCTTAACAGTTGTTTCCTTTAAAGAGGGCATTGCACATTATCACATTAAATTATTATATTATTATCAATATTTAACTTGGTGCTTACCCACTCTGAGTATTTTATTTACAATTATCGAGTTATTATACTGGTTGTCATTTCTATCGTAAATTTTTATCAAATAAAATACCTCCAAGTGGAAAGTTTTCATTCTCTCACCTCAGACTCTGCAGTCAGGGCAACAGCAGAAGGATAGATGAGACATAATTGAAATTTACTGATGTGATTTATTTTCTTATATGAATTGGAGATCTTATCCCATGAAAAAAATAGGGAAATAAATTTAGAAGGCAGTTTAAAAATTGTTCGATTTAGCGATTTTGTTGTACAGATTAAAAAAAAAATCTGAGATTCAAAGAGCTTAGGTAATTTGCTCAAGATCAGATGACTAGACTGGTACTGACTCAGTACTAGAAATGGGCCTCCTAATGCTTTGTAAAATCAATATTAAGTGAAGTGAACTGAATCCTAGCATTTCAAAGGATGTACAAATCATTATAATTCTCTTAGGTCTATTTGATGAGAATTTTTTTAAAAAAACTGATAATTCAGATACCCTTTGGAAAAATGCACCAGAGGATTTAGATACTGATGTCCTTCCAAACAGTTCACTAAAATGTTTGATTTAAAACAAGTAAAACCTATCATTAATGATGTATTCCTGCTGACTTATGAGGAACCATAAGTAAGTGATAGAGGGAGAACCTTGGAGAAGTGATGAAGATGAAGAGAAGCCATAGGGGAGATAAATGGACCAGTTGGAATGGTTTGGAATAAACCTTTTCCTTAATAACTTTCTCAACATTCAACATTCTTATATTTCAGCAACTACATTTATTGTTCAGACTTATTTTCTGTTCACTCCATATTGTTTCCGTGGTTACTTAAGACACATATGGATAAATGCTAGCACTGATGACAATAATACATTTTCATGGCAAATTAGTATTCTTTTAACTGAATATAGTTAATAAAAATGATTGTGATTTCAAAAACACTTTAAATATTAAATTTTTGTTAGTTAAGGAGTTATAAAGAATAATTGGGTTGCTAAAACAAGGGAAATTTTGAATGAAATTTGGCTTTAAATGACCAATTTTCATCTTGACAAGTTCTGTGGGCATACAACGATATGGCTGAATGAACTTAGGACAAAAGCAACCAATCAATCGTGCCAAATTCATTAACTTCAGCTAACCCACATGCCAGTTTAGTTAGATAAAACACAATCAAGTCAGATGACTGGAGTGAGAAATACTGATGTTTTATTTACTCAAAGCTTTAAGTGTAGGCTTGAACACATCACTGAAAGGGGAGCCTCCAAAAGAATGTCAGAAAACCATTTCTCTGCTTTCACCTTGTCTTTTTGGCCTTGCCCCCTTGTCTCTGCACTCTGAAACCATGTGGATGAAGTGAATTCACTTCCTTCCCTTTCTGTGTCTGAGGGAAGAATCAGGTTCATTATCATTAGTCTGCTTCAAAGTTGTGAATTAGGTCAGACTATGGAAAATATTGGTAGCAGCTGACTGTTCTAGAAAAAGAATTACGTCAAAATCTATATGTTGGGCCTCCCTGGTGGCGCAAGTGGTTGGGAGTCCGCCTGCCGATGCAGGGGATACGGGTTCGTGCCCCGGTCTGGGGGGATCCCATATGCCGCGGAGCGGCTGGGCCCGTGAGCCATGGCCGCTGGGCCTGCGCGTCCGGAGCCTGTGCTCCGCAGTGGGAGAGGCCACAACAGTGAGAGGCCCGCATACCGCAAAAAAAAAAAAAAAATCTATATGTTGTCTCCATGTTTGGCTCTTAGCCTACAGAGAAATGATTGATAAAAATAAGATCTAACATGTATTTTGTATTTACTATAATTATAATATATATAATTACTGCTTAATGCATATGTTATTTAGTCCTTAACACCACCTAATAAGGTAGATCCATTTATTATTAATATTTCCATTTTACAGATGAAGAAATAAAGGCAAAATAAGTTTAAGCTACTTGCTTAAAATATGCAACTCATTGTTGGTAGAGTTAGAATTTAAAGCCAGAGATTTAAACCCAAATCTTAATCATTCTACTTTTCTTCCTCTTGATCAGAGCTCAGGTTAGAAGTCTTTGAAAAGAAGACAATTTGTGTGAATCAAATTACTCATGGAAATTAAAAACCCATGCAAAATGAGAAAAATAGCAGATGCATTGAGATAATAATCCATCTGGTTGTTTGGAAACATGAAATGTAATTATAACTTCTGTAAATAAAACCCTGAAAGTCTAGTATCTGAGAAATACAGGGATAGAAAACATTTTATGAGATATTTTAACCCATTCTTTGTCTTAACCCAAGGATGACTAGACAACAATCTTGAAAGTCATTTGAATTTCTGGGTTCTTTATTCAACAAGTATTTACTTATTAGTATTATGAACAGTTTAAAGAATTTTAAGATACAGTTCTTATCTTCCTGGAACCTACTGTTAGGAAAACTGGTCATTCACATTACACATTAGATGACCGTATGTAACAACATAGGGCAATTCTATTTAGTTAAGTATCACAATGAATACTACAGACAACATACCCTTGCAATCCCTTTGCTAGATGTATTCAAATAGGGGTAGAGGAATGTGGACTAGTTATGAGAAGTTTGTGAAGGAAGTGAGCTTGAGCTAGGACCTGAATGTTGGGTAAGATTAAGAGAGTGGTGAAGTGGGCATACTAAGTGGGAGGTAGGATCAGCTTGGTATGTTCTGGAGAGAGTGAGGAGACAGCTGTGGCTGGAACAAAGGAGTGTAGAAGGTACTCTTAGGCTTAGGAGTTTGGAGTAGACCTTAAAACAGCATGGAATCATGGAAGGCTTTAAGGAGATATTGAAGTGTTTTAGGATGATAATAGCAAAGATATGGAGAAAAGATTGGAAAGGGACAACCTCAAGTTAGGAGAATGGTTAAGGGGCTAGAGCACAAATTCTGGTATGGTGCAGGAGATGTGAAACAGGATGGATTGTTTCTGCCTCCTAAAGGTTTGTCAGTCAAGCCGACTGATGTCAGGGCTATTTCCTGGGAAGATAAGATGGAGCCACAACAAACTGTATCAGAAAAGATAAGATCCATAACTCAAAATTCAAGAGGGCAGATCTATTCTTCAGGTTATAGGGGCAAGCATGGGGCTGAGAACTAGAGATGAAGCCAAAAGGAGTTGGGTAAAGGCAAGATCTGACCAGGAGGTGAGGAGATAGTATGGGGCAAAGTGAGAAGGTTGTTAGAAGGTGAGAGTTTTCATGTAGGAAGTTGTCTAAAGCTCTTTGAAGGGGGTGCCAGTACCATGACCGCTAACAGTCATTCTAAGCAGAGAATGGACAGACAACCATCACCATAGCTTATGAAACATTAGTGTATTGCAGTTGACAACAGTCTTGTTGGACATCGACCAATCACAGTTTTAGGACCTTGTGAAACCTAAATCAGCTCTAGGAGCTTTCTCAGAGTTTTGTTTTTCTCTGAAATGACAGAATATTTTGGATGACCACAGATTTTGCATGATCCAAGTTCCGAACCTTAGAGAAGATTGCAAGATGGGAATGAATTCAAGAAACTTGCAAAACTGACTCAAAAATTTAAAAGATGGAGTAAAATCTAAAATTACAATCATATAATTTTAGATCAGAAAGAGACTTTAGAAATTTTTTATAGTTTCCCACCTAAGCTGGATTCTCAAAAATAACATTCACTATTGTCCTTTAAAAGTGTTTTTATATCATCAAGAATATTTCTGTATACTTTACAGAATTTAAATTTCTGCCTTTTATAACAATAGATTCGATTCACAGACTAATGTTAACATTTGCACTATCACACACTTTATTATAAATCCTACTGCTGTGATCACATTCATTGAGATAAAATAAATAGGGAGATTTAGATGTAGATGATGCTTTTTTAAAAAACAATCTAAAATCTATTGCCTAAAAATACAAAAACTTGTTTTAAATGATGTCTTGGAGAATTCCAATGAGAAATGTCTAGCCTAGTTAGTAATAACATCTATAGTTGTACTCTACATATAAGTAGGCGTGAAATATTTAAAGTGTAAAATCTCATCTGTTACTGCCAAGGAGAAGAGCTGACAGGGTTACATGAAGTCATAAAGAGCCAGTGATGTCAGCCCCAGTTGGGAGACATTTTCAGGAGGCTTTGAAAAGAAATTTTTTACTTAGAATCTGAATACTGACCATGTGCAGAGAAGGACAGGGATATTCTGCTATTATATTTTCTGTCTAGCGTGAGAAAATGAACAACTATAAAAATTAGGATGATGAAAAAGAGTGATCCATGAAGAATCAGGATATATTTTCTACAGCGAAGCCTGGCTAAGCTTTTTGTTGGATCTCTAGAGACGAAGTGACAATAACACCAGGTTCAAAGAAACCAACTGAATGAGTTCATATACATGTATTTATGTTTATAAATTAATAGAATTATAATCTTATTATTTTACTGTCACTTTAACTGAGAGAGGTAGCATTTTTTGCAGGTCTTTTTTCTCTGCTTTCTTCTTCTTTTGTTCTCCTCTCTTGTGATTTGCTGACTATCTTTAGAGTTATGTGAGAGAGGTAGTATTATGAGCCAAAGACCTTGGATTTGTCTTTGTGACAGGTTTTTCTTCACCAAGTTGAGTACCTCCTGGCTCATTTGCCTCATTACTTTTTCTTACTAGTTTGGGCATGAGGAATATTCTTAAAACCATATTACAGAAGCAATCATAGAGATATATTCTGAAATAAAATCATATTTTTCTCTTCATAGAAAAAGACCACAGCAATTATCAACACATCCTAAACAATCTGTTTTCTCTGGAGAATAAATTTTCTGCTCACAAAATAGCTGTACATCCCATCTTGTTCTAATTATAGTTTAAGTCATATAATGAACTGTGAAAAGAATGTTCCATGCCAGTGTACCCTGTCCCCATACTAAACAGCTTTGCAGTAAAGGTTAGTTTATCATTCCTTCTTTAAAATGTGATTCCCATGGTTCCCTTGGAGGTAGCCAACTACAACCTCAATGTTACTAAGTCATTCTTTCCTTCCTCTTTCAGCTACTGTGGGTGACTTCAAATGTGTGTACCACTTTCCAATATAAGTGGCATTCTTTGATTTTTTATAATAAAAATATGGAAGTAAATTTATGAATTGTTGCTCAATGTACAAAGCAGCATGATACATTTCAATTATGCTGACATCAGTGACTACCTTGCTAGTAAGGTGCAAAGCTGATGTAAGAAATTTTCTAAAAAAAACCTAGAGACAAATGACAATGAAAACACGACGATCTAAAACCGATGGGATGCAGCAAAAGCAGTTCTAAGAGGGAAGTTTATAGCTATACAAGCCTACCTCAAGAAACAAGAAAAATCTCAAGTAAACAATCTAACCTTACACCTAAAGGAACTAGAGAAAGAAGAACAAACAAAACCCAAAGTTAGCAGAAGGAAAGAAATCATAAAGATCAGAGCACAAATAAATGAAATAGAAACAAAGAAAACAATAACAAAGATCAATAAAACTAAAAGCTAGTTCTTTGAGAAGATAAACAAAACTGATAAACCATTAGCCAGACTCATCAAGAAAAAGGAGAGGACTCAAATCAACAAAATTAGAAATGAAAAAGGAGAAGTTACAAGACACCACAGAAATACAAAGCATCTTAAGAGATTACTACAAGCAATTCTATGCCAGTAAGGTGGACAACCTGGGAGAAAAGGACAAATTCTTAGCAAGGTATAACCTTCCAAGACTGAACCAGGAAGAAATAGAAAATATGAACAGACTAATCACAAGTAATGAAATTGAAACTGTGATTAAAAATCTTCCAACAAACAAAAGTCCAGGACCAGATGGCTTCACAGGTGAATTCTATCAAATATTTAGAGAAGAGCTAACACCCATCCTTCTCAAACTCTTCCAAAAAATTGCGGAAGAAGGAACACTCCCAAACTCATTCTGTGAGGCCACCACCACCCTGATAGCAAAACCAGACAAAGACACTAAAAAAAAAAAGAAAATTACAGATCAATATCACTGATGAATATAGAGGCAAAAATCCTCAACAAAATACTAGCAAACAGAATTCAACAACACATTAAAAGGATCATACACCATGATCAAGGGGGATTTATCCCAGGGATGCAAGGATTCTTCAATCTATGCAAATCAATCAATGTGATACACCATATTAACAAGTGGAAGAAGAAAAACCATATGATCATCTCAGTAGATGCAGAAAAAGCTTTTGACAGAATTCAACACCCATGTATGATAAAAACTTTCCAGAAAGTGGGCATAGAGGGAACCTACCTCAACATAAGAAAGGCCACATATGGCAAACCCACAGCAAACATCATTCTCAATGGTGAAAAACTGAAAGCATTTCCTCTAAGATCAGGGACAAAACAAGGATGTCCACTCTCACCACTTTTATTCAACATAGTTTTGGAAGTCCTAGCCACGGCAATCAGAGAAGAAAAAGAAATAAAAGGAATACAAAGTGGAAAAGAAGAAGTAAAACTGTCACTGTTTGCAGGTGACATGATACTATACATAGAGAATTCTAAAAATGCCACCAGAAAACTACTAGAGCTAATCAATGAATTTGGCAAAGTTGCAGGATACAAAATTAATGCACAGAAATCTCTTGCATTCCTATAAACTAATGATGAAAAATCTGAAAGAGAAATTAAGGAAACACTCCCATTTGCCATTGCAACAAAAAGAATAAAATACCTAGGAATAAACCTACCTAGGGAGACAAAAGAGCTGTATGCAGGAAACTATAAGACACCGATGAAAGAAATTAAAGATGAAACCCACAGATGGAGATATATACCTTGTTCTTGGATTGGAAGAGCCAATATTGTGAAAATGAATATACTACCTAAAGCGATCTACAGATTTAATGCAATCCCTATCAAATTAGCAATGGCATTTTTTACGGAACTAGAACAAAAAATCTTAAAATTTGTATGGAAACACAAAAGACCCCGAATAGCCAAAGCAGTCTTGAGGGAAAAAATGGAGCTGGAGGAATCAGACTCCCTGACTTCCGACTATACTACAAAGCTATAGTAATCAAGAGAATATGGTACTGGCACAAAGACAGAAACATAGGTCAATGGAACAAGATAGAAAGCCCAGAGATAAACCCATGCACCTATGGTCAACTAATCTATGACAAAGGAGGCAAGGATATACAGTGGAGAAAAGACAGTCTTCAGTAAGTGGTGCTGGGAAATCTGTACAGCTACATGTAAAAGAATGAAATTAGAACACTCCCTAACACCATACACAAAAGTAAACTCCAAATGGATTAGAGACCTAAATGTAAGACTGGACACTATAAAATTCTTAGAGGAAAACATAGGAAGAACACTCTGACATAAATCACAGCAAGATATTTTTTGATCCACCTCCTGGAGTAATGGAAATAAAAACAAAAATAAACAAATGGGACCTAATGAAACTTCAAAGCTTTTGCACAGCAAAGGAAACCATGAACAAGACGAAAAGACAACCCTCAGAATGGGAGAAAATATTTGCAAATGAATCAACAGACAAAGGATTAATCTCCAAAATATATAAACAGCTCATGCAGCTCAATATTTAAAAAACAAACAACCCAATCCAAAAATGGGCAGAAGACCTAAATAGACATTTCTCCAAAGAAGACATACAGATGGCCAAGAAGCACGTGAAAAGCTGCTCAACATCACTAATTATTAGAGAAATGCAAATCAAAACTACAATGAGGTATCACCTCACACCAGTCAGAATGGGCATCATGAGAAAATCTACAGACAACAAATTCTGGAGAGGGTGTGGAGAAAAGGGAACCATCTTGCATTGTTGGTGGGAATGTAAATTGATACAGCCTCTGTGGAGGACAGTATGGAGGTTCCTTACTGGGTCATATGGTAATTCTAAAAATAGAATTACCATGTGACCCAGCAATCCCACTACTGGGCATATACCCATAGAAAACCATAATTCAAAAAGATACATGCATCCCAATGTTCCTTGCAGCACTATTTACAATAGCCAGGTCATGGAAGCAACCTAAATGCCCATCGACAGACGAATGGATAAAGAAGATGTGGTACATATATACAATGGAATATTACTGAGCCATAAAAAGGAACGAAATTGGTTCATTTTAGAGACGTGGATGGATCTAGAGACTGTCATACAGAGTGAAGTAAGTCAGAAAGAGAAAAACAAATATCGTATATTAGCGCATATATGTGGAACCTAGAAAAATGGTACAGATGAACCGGTTTGCAGGGCAGAAATTGAGACACTGATATAGAGAACAAACCTATGGACGCCATGGTGGGAAAGCAGTGGGGTGGTGGTGGTGGTGGCGTGAGGAATTGGGCGATTGGGATTGACATGTATACACTGATGTGTATATAATTGATGAGTAGTAAGAACCTGCTGTGTAAAAAAATAAAAAAATAAAATTCAAAAATTGAAAAAAAATCTGGATCTGGACATGTCTGTATTTATGAATTAGCTAATTTAGGGAAATGGCTCCAACAAAGTCAGGTGAGTAACATGCATGCCCAAGATGACAGAAGTATGTGAATCATTTCTATAAAAGTGGATCCTTTCCCTCTAGTCTTGGACATATCCAAGGCTGATTTTGCATGGGATGAAAGACAACATTTGTGCTTCGCTGTTTCAAAGTAAGAGCTGCAGATTGCAATGGCGGGCTTGCTACTACAAGGTTTCCTCATTAGAAATTCTCACTTACTGAAAAATTTAGCTACACACCCAGGCTTGAATTCGACTCCTGGGGGCTGAATCACAGGCAATAATTACTCAAGATGAACTCATATAGGAAATGTGTATGGACCTTTTGGATTTGTAGGAATGAGAAAAGATGACCCAGGCTAAAAATTAGTTGTGAATAAGGGATATGCAAAGGAAGGTGTCTTTGGTGAATGAGAGGCATGCAGGGGATATTTGGTCTTCTTGCCTCTGTACTTTATTTTTATTTATTTTTTATTTATTTATTTATTTTCTTTTTGCGGTATGTGGGCCTCTCACTGTTGTGGCCTCTCCCGTTGCGGAGCACAGGCTCCGGACGCGCAGGCCCAGCGGCCATGGCTCACGGGCCCAGCCGCTCCGCGGCATATGGGATCCTCCCAGACCGGGGCACGAACCCGTATCCCCTGCATCGGCAGGCGGACTCTTAACCACTGCGCCACCAGGGAGGCCCTGTACTTTATTAAAATTGGTCATTCCACCAATATTTGTCAAACCTCTATGAAGAAAATATATGAAGCCTGAAAATCAATCATTCCACATCTCCAGCAAGGTGGAATGAACTAATTGACATTGATGGTGCTCACACTTGTCCAATTGTGAACCCTTGAATTTGTGTGTATACATCTATTATAATGACTGAGATGAGAAAAACTGTTGCCTGAAACACAAACACCAGCAAATGCATAGAAAAAGAGGAAAGGGCAATTTGAAATATTTCTGTACAATCAGAAAGAATGACACTTTATGTGGTGATTTTTTTTTTTCTAAAACCTTCTTGATTACAGATGTAAATGTTCTGAAATCCCACACTACATTGACCATCTTTCTTTGCTGTCTAGGAATGCAAAAGTTTGGAGTTTATGAGAATTCTGTTTTTGATTTAAAGTCATATGGATATTGCTCATAAGAAAATATGATTTTGTATTTTTTAAAAATAAAAAAGTTAATAAATCCTTTGAAAACCAATCAGTGACCAGCAGGTAAATCTAGAAGAGAAGAGTGAGTCATCCTTTGGTGAATCTATACAGCATCATATAAAAATAATTTATCCTTCAGTGGAAATATCCATTAAAATCCCATATGAAGCTATGGTTCAGTAAAAAAAATCCCATATGAAGCTATGGTTTCATTAGTGGAATTCCACCCCCACCCACCCAAAGAAGATGAAGATTAGAAAGCAATGGCCTCCTGGGGAAATCCACGTGTGGCAGATCGTTTTTTATTAACTTAAGATATTTTAATAATAGACATCACTGGGCTTCCCTGGTGGCGCAGTGGTTGAGAGTCCGCCTGCCGATGCAGGGGACACGGGTTCGTGCCCCGGTCCAGGAAGATCCCACATGCCGCGGAGCGGCTAGGCCCGTAAGCCATGGCCGCTGAGCCTGCGCGTCCGGAGCCTGTGCTCCGCAACGGGAGAGGCCACAACACTGAGAGGCCCGCGTACCGCAAAAAAAAAAAAAAAAAAAAAAAAGAATAATAGACATCACTAATGGAGTGTTTTCTATGTGCCAGACACAGTGCTAAGTGTTTAACATGCTGTGTACCAGGCTCTGTGCTAAATGCATCTCATTTAATGATCAGAGTAACACTATGGTGTCAGTGCAGTTATTATTATGTCTATTTTGTAGGTGAAGAAACTGAGACCATAAATGTGAAATTAACTTGCCTAAGGTCACATAGAAATGATTTGTAGCTACATTTGCCTAGCTCCAAAGCATGTGCATACATCAACATTATAGAAATTAGGGCAATAAAACTCCTTATTTATTAAAAGCAAACAAATTTCTTCAGTAGAATTATTTAAAGGTAGCAAAGTTTGATTCCAGTTCAATACTGCTACATCACTGAACAACATCACTATTCCTGGGAATCACATTCAACCCAGAGTATAGTTACTTATAAATAAGAATTATAAAGTTATTTGTTGTTCCCCCAATTTCTCCTCCTTTCTCTCCTCCTCACACTCATGTCATTATCCTCATCAACATTATACATTCTTGGCTTTAAGAATCATGTAGTTCAACACTTTCCAGAAGTTTCAATTCTCCTTTCAACCTCCCCACCTAGTGCTTGAATACCTCCCATAAGGGAAAACTTGTTTCTACTGGTGCTGTTGATTCTATTTGTGGACTGCTCTGACAATGAAAACGTTTCTCTTAAAGTTAAAATTATCTTTCTGTGAGTCTCACCCACTATCCCCAGTGTAACCCCATGGCGTCATAGAATAAGTCATTCTCAAAATGCGTTTGCTAAGTAGACCAGGGATCATTCATTTATAGAGTAAGGTGCTTGTTAAATAAATATGGTAAAAATCTCCTAATTTTATACCATTGGCAAATGGGTAGAGGATCAGAGGGGTGGAGAGGAAAGCAAAGGAGAAAGAGTTTAAAAGGTTTTGATATAGACTCTTTTGAAATGAACATAATGCTATTCTTTTATGAAGATTCAGCAAACAGGTGGCTAACAATAGAACCCACAAAATTCCTCAGACACATCAATAAGTCCAAAGTCTTCAACTAGTAGTTTTTTTGCAAATGATCCTACTATGTGCTTGCTTACAGACAACTTTCTCAAGAGGCTGCTGCTTTTCTTGGATTTTTGTTAACATTAATTTGCTTGGCAAACCTTTTTTTTCATAGATGTTACACATAGAATATTGGTCAATTTTAGGATTGAATATTTCCAAATTCTGAGTTAATGGGATCTGATATTTCACAGAAAAGTTAAAAATATTCTTAATAAAGTTAAAAAAGTTAAAAACATGCTGTTATTATTCTTTCTAAGGTATATTAATTGTCTACACAATCTAGCTTCAGTTATATTGTCTCAGTTTTTAAAACATGGTATTAATAATGCTCACATTACAGTAACAGTACCTAAGAGTTAAGTATATATTAAATATTCACTAATAATTGTTGCATGCAATTAAGTTGAATTAAATCAGGTAATAGATTAATTTTTACTTGGATTAGTTGACCTTATAGGGTTGAAGAAAAATGTTTCAAAGTCTGAATTATATTTTAATTTTAGCTAGGCACCATACAAGGATCTAAAAGGAACACAGAAGATTGGAATAGTTCAGTGAATACCACCACTTCAGCAACAAACAAGTCATGTAAAAAGGTAATATGGAAATAGCATTAACTTTTGAACACTGGAAACAATGACAGGAGTTGAGCTGCTAAAAGTCAAACAGGTATTAAGTAACTTAACTTCTCTGAGCCTCCAATTTTTTCATCTATAAAATCATGATGAAAATATTTTAACCCAATGATTCATGGGCTACTTAATTATGGAAAATTACCAAACAGTATGTGTACCACCATATTATTTTGTGGAATAAATTAAAATAAAATTAAAATAAGAACATAGAAACAGTTGTGGAAGGACCCACAAGACTCCAGAGTAGGTAACAGTGGAGGCCTTTGGTCAGGTGTGTATTTAGATTATTCCAACATTAAACAAACACTTATTGCATGTATATAATATGGCTCTTTGGACACTAATGTTCCAACTTTCCACTACTAAAAACAGTTTAAAGCAGGAATAATTTTCTGAAAGTCAATTAGAAATTATAAAACAAAAAAGTGAGAACCCCACTACTTCCCACTCCTGCTGGATTCTGAAAAGCAGACAAAAATGAGTAAAGGAGGGCAAATTCACCATAATTTACAATAAACAAGATGCCAAACACAGAAGATATCCATTTATTTTTTAAAAGTCATTGCTAAGAGTAAATTATAATGTTGACCAACTTGCTTGTACTCAAAATGTTTAAGAAAAAAAACTATTTCTGGTCAAATTATCTAGGGCTCTTTTCAAAAGTTGTCTAGTGTTTATATGTGTAAGACTTTTTGGCCTAAAAGTTTAGAAATCATAAAAGCTCTTGGTTAGAGTCTGGAAAAGATGGTCATTGTAATTGCAGGGAATGTAAGAGTCTCCTTAGGGTTGATAACAGACCTTTGAGTCAGAGGCAGCATAGTGCAGAAATAGGCAGAAGCATTTAACACTGCCCACAGGAGATTCTGGGAAGTCTCTTTCCCCGTTAAAAATTGTGGCATGCAGAATCTTCTCTTTCCACAGGCAGAAAGATCAGTGCTTGGGTAGATGATACTGTGTAGTGTGATGTAGACCTAGTCCTTTGGGAAACGTTGGCCCGAGGACTGTTTTATGATCTCACATAACAATGATGTCAAATGTGGGGTGTTTTTGCAGTCATGTTAGCTTGCTGGTTAATTTTACTTTATTAGAAATTTATTTTTATTTTTGCTTGAAATTTCCAATTTTATCATTTACATTAACAAGATTAACAGTGCTTATAGAGGGATGGTTTGTTAATGCAGTAGATGTAACAAAGGGGCATTTGATAAACTAGTAGGTATTATTGGGAATAGTCAGATGATATCAAGGAAAAAAAAAGATTTTGTTGAGAAAAGGCAGTATTTATCAGAAGGATCGACTGACAGCAGGACCCCACAATGAAGGGAGAGAGAGAACATGAAGTTGGTAAAGAGAGCAGTGGGGTGTCAGAAATCCTGAGACTGAGGCTAGGCTGTCCCTTACTAGTGCTGTGACCTCAAATGAGTTATTTAATTTCCTTGACCTCAGGTTTTCTTATTTCTTAAGTATGATGAATAATAACAGCTGTTTCTCCTACCCATAGTAGGACTGGATCTAATAAGATAGGGTTCTCTCAGGGTATAAATGTCACTCATTCTGAGAGCGGAAATTAGATGGGTATTGGAACACAAAAGAGGGAATTTCTCCACTTTCAGAGTTAGGTTATTGAGGTGGAGAAAGGTGGTGCTGGGCCTTTATAGTGGAGACCTCTTTGGAGTATAGATTAGCAGTAAGGAAGACATCTGTGAGTATTAGTTAAAAGAGCTTTGGGAACTAAATTGTTGAAACATTGAGAGTCACAACCTATAGTAGCATTAGTTTTTTTCCATAATACTCAAGAGAGACTTCTTTTACACCAAACATGGAGAATCGATTTCTAAATCACCTGTGTTCCAACAGCAATGATGGAAAACAGCAAAACTCGTCAGTTATCTGATAATAATTTCTGATTTCTCTCCTTTAGATGATAGTAACCAAGTTGCTTGACTTCTTAAATTGCAAAATAATCCATCCCTTGGTGCTATCACAAGAAGGAAGACCCTAAGAAGAGAAAAGGGACATTCTTGCAAGAAGTGGGATGGGAGCTCAGAATAATTTTATTTGAATATTAAAGTGAGTGGGCTCCATTTTGAAGTTATGAATATATATGTGTCTGAGTGTGTGTGTGCATTTTGTGTGTGTGCACAGATGTATTGTGCTTTGGAAACACTGAAGCACACGAAAACCCTTTACACAGTCCTTTGACTATATTATTCCAACAGGTGAACAACTTGGAAGTTGGGAGTAACATATAGAGGATATAAATGATGAAAATGGTGTTGAAGCGTAAGCCAGGAGGAGCGTCTGAAATAGAGGGATTTCATTTCTTTCAAGAAAGAATATTTGTTTGTTATAAAGCAGAAACTAACACACCATTGTAAAGCAATTATACTCCAATAAAGATGTTAAAAAAAAGAATATTTGGTAGAAGGAAGCTCTTATGAACTGAATTGTGTTCTTCCCCTTGCCAAATTCATATGTTGAAGCCTTAACCCCTCATGTGACTATATTTGGAAATAGGGACTCTAAGGAGGTACTTAAGGAAAAACGAGATCATAAGAGTGGGGCCCTAATTCGATAAGACTGGAGCCCTAATCCTATATGAGAAAGAGATATCAGAGCTCTCTTTCTCTCTGTGCCAGCACAAAAGAAAGGCCATCACAAGAAGGCAGCCATCTACAAGCCAGAAAGAGAGCCCTCATCAGAAACCAACCCTAATGGTCCCTTGATCTTGGACTTCTAGCTTCCAGACTGGGAGAAAATAAATTTCTGTTGTTTAAGCCACTCAGTCTGTGGTATTTTGTTAGGGCAGCCCAAATGGACTAATACAGAGGCCTTCTTGTTTGGGTGGCATTAAGACCAACTTATGATAATCATGGCCAAAGGGGAAGCAGCACACCTGAGGGGAAGCAGCACACCTGAGAGTCCTTGATTAAGTACCATTGGAGTGATGTATTGACTTGAAGAAGCAGAGCGTGGTAATTCATGGATACAGTGAATTACGGAGGCAGTCATAGCAGCAGAAAAAGTATCACTAGAGTAGAGAGGCTGTCCAGCAGTGTGGGTAAATGTGTGGTGTCTGATGCTAGGTGGTCTGGTTTTCAAAGCCTACCTCTGACACTTGCTCGTTGTACGACCTTGGGCAAGTTACCTGAAGAAACTTTGTTTCTTTGTATATAAGATGGGATAACTATAATGTACCTACTATGAAGGTTTATTGCAAGGATTAACTTTTAACATATGTAAAGTGCTTAAATTAATGCCTGAGTATTATCAGCATTTTTATTAATAAGAATGAAATATTATAATGGACAGCATTTATCACAGCTAGGTGTTTGTCTCTTCTCTTTCAGAGACCAACCATAAGAGTTAGAAAGCACTTAGTCCCTAAATCATGTAACTTTCACTTTTATATAATAAACTGGAAATCCTACAACTAGATTTTTTATACACAAGACACTTTTCACTTTTTTTCAAATTAAAACCATTAAATATATATAAACCCATTGTCCTTTTCATAAGAACACAAAATAGAAGATTATCTCCCTAGATGATCAACAAAAGAACTCCAGTGAAAAATGATGTAATGATTTTTATGTTCCCTGTAAATTAACATTCAGTCTTATTATTTGCATTCTCAAGGATGGATTATTCCGAATATTGCAATTGCTTTTGTCTTAGTGACATAAAACCTGTGTCCTATCTCCAATATTACAATTCTTTTTGTCTCAGTGACATAAAACCTTGTGGCCTTGCCAAACAATAATTTGGATAAATCAATGTCAGGGAAAGAACATTATATGACAACCCCAAACTGGGGTGGGCATAGAAAGGAAATGGTCAGGAGACATGAATCCCATACCAAGGAGTCGATTCATGCCTTTTCTCTGGGACTTATTCAGCTCAGTCTCACTAAAATCCTTGGTGCTATAATTCCTGAAAAGATTAATCTAATGGGTATATGTATATGGAGAATGGTGGAATTTGTACACCAATATGTACAGTGTAGGCTTCCAAAAAAATTCAAAGCCAAAGTATTATAATTAGGTTAGAAAGTAGGGCCAAGTGATGGAGAAAGGTTTGCCTCTCTTCATTCAGAAAACTTTTCCCGTTAGCACTTGAATTGTTAAGCTTGGTTAGCTTGGTCCCATCTGCTAAACTGTATTCTCCTTTGAGATGAATTCCCTAGTAAAATTGTTCATGTTGATCATTACAGAGTGAAGATGGTTTTTGTACCATCCTAATATACTTATAAAGAAACCCCTCTCTGACAGCTTGCTGTTGCCAGGCTAATGGAACTGCCTGAGTTTATGGTTACAAATGACCCATGGTTAGCCCCCTTGGTTTTGACATGTAAAATCCTCCTGTTAAAAACCCTCTTACTTTTCCTAAGTCTCACTCAGTGGGTTTGGCAAAGATTTGGTTCATGATTCTATCCTAAAACACCTATCCTGTGCCTGGCACTTAGAGGTGTCCAGTGAATAATAATAATAATAATTTAAACAAATAAATAATATTTAAATAAATTATGTATTATTTAAAATATTAGTAATAAAATAAATAATAATTTTATTTTAAATAATTTATAGGTTATTTATAATGTAGTCTTACTGTGGGAAAGTGTGATTTTTTTTTTTTCCTTTCGTGGGGAAAAAGACATCTTCTCCAGTTGGGCAGTATACCAGAAACATCATTTTGAATATTAGGAAAGGAAATTAACAACGATTTTCTAGAACTTCATTTACACATTAGAATAATACAAAGTGAAAACTTTGACAAACAACCATCGACTTTACATTTTTTATTTCTTAATCTTTGCTCCCTAATATATTTTCAACTACTTATTGTGTTGTTCCATCTGGTTATTCAATATGTCTAAGCAAAACTCAGTGCCCCATGTGCTGAATCTGAATTATCTGCAGTTTTCAGTGAACTGTCATCCTCCTGGTCAGTCATATTTGAAGACTTAGCAATATCTTTGACCAATTTCTCAAGTTTTGTTCAAATTTTCCAAAAATTCAGTGATGTCGACATTCATACTTTGAATTAACATGTCTAAACATTACGTCCATTCCTGCCTTTCCTTTGCTATATCACAACCCTGGGCCAAGCTGCTCACACTTCTCATCTGTCTAAGCCTCTTCTGCTCCCTGCCACCATCCCCCACTCATCTTAAACTGTCACTTTCAGATGCATTTTCCTTAACTCATTTATTATATTATTTTTTCCTCAGTCGCCTTCAGTGATACGTCGTCTAGACTGCAAGCAAGCCTCTTGAACTGAGGAATTACTGTATTTCCATGAGCTTAAGGGCTCATTATTTAATAATATTTGTTTAGGGAAAAAAAGATATAGCTGAAAAGTTAAAATAAATTCTAATTTCAGAAATATTAAAATTTGGGGGAAAACATGCATCTAAGGGCCAAGGAAATATGGTACTTCCTTTACCACTGTAACTATAGAAACTAGCTCAGCACCTATTATATAGTAAATATCACTATTTGTTTCATTATAACTTTTTGATTGTTACTACTATTACAAGTACTAAGTAAATATTAATTGATGAAAAATAAAACGTGATTATTTCAAATTGATATGCAAATTTGGTTCTCAGCTTTATTCTGCCCCATCTTTAAACCCATTATGCTCTTTAGTTTCTTTACTTTCCTGATCATGTAAATTTCCTCCTCCAAGCCTTTTTTTCCCCTCATTTTTTAGGCGATCTCTGCTTTCCAAACTGGAATAATGTCCCACCTATCCTTCTGGCCTCTCAGTTCTGAAATCTCACATTTGATTATCAGTAGTTTGGCACTTGGTTCTGCTTATGAAGATGTAACCAGATAAAAAACAATTATCCTAACAGCTGGTGCCGGAACTTCACTTAGTGAAGGTAGGTAACTGTATGTGTTTAAGAAAATATCCTAATGAATGTGAAAAGAGGGCTCCTGAGAAGAGTCTGGAAGAAATGACAAAATAAGAAGAAGGTGGGAATTTCTTGCTTTTTTTTTTTTTTTTTTTTTTGGCTTTGAGAAAGGAGTAAAAGTAGAGAAAGGTAGAGCAAATAAGCAAGAAACTGAAGGGAAGGCAAGAGGTTGGAGACTGAAGCAAAGTTGATAGAAACAGCCAAGGGATTTTTAAAACGCTGGTGTATCTAATATTCAATTATTTTCTTTTAGCACTGCTGTCACCTTAACCCATTAATATATTTGGCAATGTGCACAAAGACATTATGTGTTGGGGTATTTTGTGAAAATCACATAGATACGATGTCTGGATTATCTGGCGTGGAATAGAGACAACATATGTAAAACCCCAAGATGGTCCATAAGTTGAAATAGTAGAAAAAGGAGATTGAAGCAAATGTGACTAGGAGAGCCATCTCACCTGTATGCCTCATGCTACCATGGATATGAGCTACGTCTGTCTCCTTTGTGCCCCTGTAAAAGCCTTATTAGCAGACGTCTTGACTTTGTTCATTTTTTACTTCCTGCTTTGCCCATAGAGTATGAAACTCATAATACATATTCAAAAAAACCCATTGATTTAAACAATTTGGCCATTTTCATTGTTGAAGAAAGACAATTCCAATACACAGAGTGTCTGTGGTTCAGTTTGATTTTACGTATCTGTCCTAACCTCTATCACTAGAGCTTTATTTCTCAGGTACCTGATTTCCTAATGTGTAATGAAAACTTTGTTCACAATTAATATTTCCTGCCACTTTTCATGGAAATGAATAGATAGCTGTGAGAATTTGAATAAGAATATAGTTGAGAGAATAGAGTGAGTAATGATCTTGGTGACTTATGTGGCAGGAAAAAACATTGACCTTGAGAAAAATCCAGATGGGTGTTTTTTTTTTTTTTTGCTGTACGCGGGCCTCTCACTGCTGTGGCCTCTCCCGTTGCGGAGCACAGGCTCCGGACACACAGGCTCCGCGGCCATGGCTCGCGGGCCCAGCCGCTCCGCGGCATGTGGGATCTTCCGGGATCGGGGCACGAACCCGTGTCCCCTGCATCGGCAGGCGGACTCTCAACCACTGCGCCACCAGGGAAGCCCGGGTGTTTTTGCTTAACACTCATTCATGTTGCGTTTAACATAGCTCAATATCATTTGTCACTAGTTTGATACCATCTAACCTCTAGTTACTTTTTTATTTTTGAAGGGATCATGTGGTGTTGTTTCCCTGAGTTTCTCCAATGAGCGGTTTATAAGAAAAGCTATAAGATTAATGAATATGAACTTCCTCCAGTGATGTGAATAGATAGAGACTGTGGGAAACAGATATATAAAGAATGCAGTGCTGGTTAATTTATGCCCAGACTCTCCCAATGCTTACAGCGAGAATTCAAGTGACACTTAATATAAATCTATTGGAGCAATTTAGGCTAGAGTTCCATAAATTCACTCAATAAATAATATTGATCATCTGCTATATGGAAAGCATGGTATTGGGCACTGAGTAGAAAGCAAATATGAACAAAACGTGATCCTGTATCTAAGGATTTTATAATTAAAAATTAAAATCTAGTTTATAATCTAGGCATTGAATTAACAATATTACAAGGTGGCCTAAGAGCAGCTGAAATAATGAGTTACCAGGGTTCAAAGGAGGACATGTCATTTTGTTTGGTTTGACATGGGGATATGAGTTTTGAGCTGAACCTTGAAGATGGGTTGGATTTAATAGGTGAGCACAGGGAAGAAAAGTTGGAGTGAATGACATCTGTTTATCTCCAAAATTCTCTCTTCAGTTTGTCTCTAAACATCACTGCCACTGTACTCATCAGTACTCTCGTTATGTCTCGCTTGCTCGATGGCAATTTCCTCCTTGATAGGTCTTCCTGTCTCTAGTCTTGCCTCTTCCAATTTATCCTTTGAGATACATTACCACATATGTTACTCTACTACTAAAAAACATTAAATGGTTCTTATTGCATACTTAGAAAATAAGTCCACATAGAAGGCCCTTTATAATCTGGCCCAATTCTACCAGTCATGATTTTGCACCCTCTATGGGACATTTAACAATGTGTGGAGACATTTTTGGTTATCACAATTCAAGGGAGGATGCTCCTGGCATCTGCTGGGAGAGGTCTGGGATGCTGCTAAATATCCTACAAAGCACAGGATAGTCTTCTACCACAAAGAATTATCTGGCCCCAAATGTGAATAGTTCGAGGTTGAAAATCCCTGGTTTACATAACACTTAATTGAATTGTGTGATTATAATGACAAGTACAACAGATTTGGGAAAGGGGGCCACTGACTCTTAATAAGTGTTAAACTCAACAAGCAGCTATAGAATTCTATGGGTGAATAGGAGAGTATAATATTAACTTGTAATCATTTAGCCTGTCCTATGCACCAGCCAGTGTTTACACAGGCAAATCCGTGCATTGTTTAATCTCCAGTGTTGTTTTAGTGAACATAAATTAAGGAAGCTTCTACTAAGCTTGTATTTTCTTGAACAAGCTGCCTATCTTCCTATTTGTTAGACCTTTGCATACGTTCTTCTCTGTGCCTGGAATTCTCTTTCTTATTCTTCCACCTGGCAAACTTACACCTATCTTTCAAGTCCCAGATTAAGTATCATATTCAAGGGGAAACTTCCCCTAATTCTCCATACAGTTGGTTGGACTAGCAATATCCTCATACCTACGACATGCTTCACAGAGAATTATAATAATTTATAATGTATGTTTCTTCTACAGTTAGAGTCCTTTGAAGGCAGGGTTCATGTTTCATTCATCTTTACATCCCTGGTAGTTATTGTACAGTACCTGGCACATAAGAAAGCAACCAATATATGTTGGTTTCAAAAATGAACGAGGAAGGATGAAAAAAATTATATGTACACTAGAAATAGGGAATATAGCCTATTTTGTATGGAAAGAAGGCATGAATAAAAAACTAGTAAAAGGTCAGACTGCAAAGATATTTAGGGCTTAGATTATAGAGTGCTTTGAAGGCCTGGAATTTGTGGTTTATATGGGAAGATTTAGAGAGACTAGAATTTGTTTTTTTTTTTTTTTTTAATGAGGGGTGACACAAAGTGGCACTGTAGAAACATTAATCTGGTGGAGGTATTAGAAAGTATTTGGTAATTAGAAAGCATTTAATCATTTAATCATAATGTATGTAAGTCTTATGTAAATATTGTGGTTTTTAGTGCTGAAGAGAGCATGTGAACTTAATCTGGGGTCACTCCCAAGCCTGGAAGAGTAATGAGAAGGAGGCAGAACGTCACTATAATCATAGAACTTGTCCCAGGAGATCTGCGTCTTCTACTGGAGTGGGAGTGAATCACAGTGGGGAAATTGACAGAGAGACTGGGTAACCACTAGAACTGACCAAAGTCAGACATGCTCTGGATGGAAGTGTCCATGACTCTCTGTGTAGGTATGCTTTCTCGGTATATACCATGGTGGGCATTGCTATTGGTATCTAAGTTATCTTAGAGGAATCTGGTAGCTCTTGTTTCTGCCCACTCATCTTTTCCATCTTCCTTTTTATAGCTACAGCATTTCCTTTCTTTGGGGGAATTCCTCTCCTCTTTACACGGTCCTGGTACACCGACAGATCATGGCGCTCCTATCCTCTACCTTTGCAGGCATGATTGAGCACATGACTCAGGCTGAGCCAATCATAGTACCACATCCATCTGAACAGTTATTTACAAGGTCTGTATATTATTCAAATCAGGTCAGTCAGAATTCTTCACCAGAAACTTATAGTTGGAGGGGAATCACTTTCTTCCACTTAGTAAACTGTAGGGATATGAACCTGGACTGTCAGTGGCTATCCTCTCCAGTGTGTGGAGAGACCTTGCATGGAGTAAAAAATAAAGAAGCCAACATGCAAAGAGAAGCAGAGCACAACAGAAATAATAACTGGATGGAGACAAACTTTGTGGTGGACCTGAGGCCCTGATCCAGTCTCTGAATGACTGGTTTCTGGGGCTTCTCTTCCAAGTTCATGACCTATTTTGTTATGCTTCCCAGAGCATAACTTCCTTTTCTCTGAAGTTAATTTTTGTTGGGCTGTGGTCATTCGTAACCAAAGGAATCTTAACTAATAGAGGTTTCCCTTACCTAATTCGTGCCTGTATGATTACTAGTAGCAGGCTGGGATCCAAAATATCAGCTCTTATTGTTCTACAAAATTTCTCTTCTCCTTGATCAGAGAAACCAAATAGGGATATTCCACCTTGGTTCTCTACCATATCTAAATTCAATCTAACAAAATTATTAAAACTCGAAACACAAATGTTTTAAATTCTAGTAGTGTAAGAGCTCAAAACATTTAAAATGCGAAGAAGAACTTGGCTCTTTCTGTTATCACCTCAGCACTCATTGAGTGAATGTCATCACAGTGAAGTCTACCGTCAGGTCCAGATGTCGCTCCTCTGGTTTGGAGACTTAAGAACTACAAAGACTGGTTTTCTCCCTCTCTCCCTACTCTCTAATAGATAACAATGGGAGAAAAAGGACACACTGATTTGGAGAGGGGGAAATGGAGATAGCCAGCAGTCACTGGGCTGTGGAAGTTCTGAAATCCCACTGAGTGGACACTGTGAGTATCTGGGGTGAGAGAGCTTCCTTAATTCATTGGGCTGTGATTCTGGTCTCTAGAGGAATCTCTTTGTCTATAGGTCTTCACAGGATGTGTCCTTTTCTTTTTATTCTTTAGTGGCTCTGAAGTGAGCTTTGGGAGTGGATTCCCTTCTTGGGGGCTGAAAAGCTTTCTCAGCACATTCTCATCAAGGAAGTTTGGAGGTTTTAAGTCAAATGCTTTTTTGGTCAAAGTTCTTGCTTCTTTGGCAATTTATTCCCTTCAGAGGAGGCTTCTGATCTATTTCATGTACCAGTAACCTCACTCTTTTGAAACCTAGTCTTCCGATCTGCTTTATTTCAGTGCTCCCTTATCCCCACACCTTGTATTATCTAGACTACTATTGAGTTTAAATGGGAAGATTACACCTTTAATCTGACTTTGCCTAGAAGCACGTTGATCAACTAGGAACTTTTATTGGGTATTTGTAACTCAAAACTTCTTTAGTCCTGTTTCTTACTTCTGAGGTATAGAAGTACTTGACTTTCTAAACTGGAAGGACCTAAATTTCTGGTCTTTCCCTACAATGCCCTTCTAGCCTACTTTCAAATGGTCACTTCTTTCTGAGTCCGTTTCTTTTTGGCAATGCCTTGCTAAAGGGAACAAAAAGTCACTAGTATATAGTACTGAAGATCTATTTTCCATCATTTTACTCTGAAACTTCTGGCTGAATACTCAGGTGAGCTGACTTCCAAGTCACTGCATATGATAGTTATATCAAATATTTTACCACTGCAAAGCACGTACCATTATCTTTTCAGCCTTTGGTATCAGTTTCCTTGCTGTTCATTACCCACTAAGCAAATTCACATGTTTTAGGTTTTGTTACTCCAACACCCCACATTCAGGTATTAGTTTCTTCATTGGGATAATTAATGCTAGCTGCCACAATAAATATGTTGAAATCTCAGTGCTTATACAACCAAGGGTTCATCTTATTTGCATTATATGTCCAGAAAGAGTTGGTAGACAGGGGATGAGGGAAGTTTTTCTCTACATAGTCACTCAGGGAACCAGGCTGATGGAGCCTCCAGTATCTTGTAGCTACATTACAAGGAACACTTGGCTTTTGAGGTTTCCCTGGCACAGGAAAAGAAGGATGGAGTGACACACCAATTCTTAACTTCTCAGGCCCAGAAGTCATAAATATCACTTCCACTCAATGGCGTTTGCCTTAACTCATCACCCAGCTCTAACCTAACTGCAAGGGAGGCTGGGAAACATAAGGATGCACGTGGAATAGTTAGTGAGCCCTGACTGTCTCTGTCCCTGGAAGGTACTGTGGGAGTCTGCATATGTGAGAAGAAGACTAGGCATTAGACAGCAAGGTCCTGGCAGGAAAGTGTCTGGTAGTCATTAGTTCTGTTCAACAAATATTTCCAGTTCTTTTTCTCAGCAGATTTGTACTTCTCTATTGCCCTGGAGTTAGAGAGGTCACGTGCTTTGGTCATTCGTTGTTTTGGGGAATGAAATGTGAAGAGAAGGATATGTGTTTCTTTCAGATAGACTCTTTAAGAGCAGTGTGCAATTTGTTGTGTACTCTCTTTTCATCTGCTGCGATGACCAGCAGTGTTCCAGACTGAGGTTGCTTCACTGGCTTAGGTCCCAGGGTGAGGATGACTTGAAGCAGAGACCCAGCCAAATCACAATAGACATGCAGTGAGAGCACAAAATAAATCCTCGTTTTGAGTGGGAAGTGGGTGGCTTTTCATCCCTGCAATATATTTCATTCCATTCTGATTGATATCATACTTTCTCATCTTTGTTTCTTTAGTGCCAGGGATTCAACAAATGCCTGATGACTCTTCTTCTTGTGTTGCTACTGTTTCTCCCAGCACATCTCTCTCTCTTATTAGCAATGATGTTCCCAAGCAGTAGAACCAAATTTTCTGATAGTTACCTGAATAGTATTCCAGCCAGTAGCCATTCATGGGCTGGAGCTATGGCAAAGAATATGAAGAAAGATCACCAGTGGCTCTTAGCCTTGCTTTCAAAGCAGCACTTTCTCTCTGCAAGTGAATTTTAGCAGAATGTCCTTCAAATACAAACCTATACATCCCTTCCCTTTCTTTCTCATTCTCTCTCTCTCTCTCCCTCCTTGCTTCAATTTAATTGGAGGAAAATTCTTTCTTCATTATGGTAACAGTACAGTGAATCTTAAAGTGTTCATAGAAAATAGGTGAAGTGACTTGACTGTACTTCTGGGTTTAATTTTAGGTAGACTTATATAATGGGACTGTACTTCTGGGTTTAATTTTAGGTAGACTTATATAATGGGAAAGTCACTAGATTTGGATTCAGAAAATGGATTTGAATCCTGTCTCTGCTACTTACTAGCTATAGAGATTTTAGTTTATATCTTCATATAAATTGGAGCTAATATAGGCTGGGTCTTCCACAGTGTTGCTATGAAAATAAAAATATAATAAAGATATATAATGAGTAAAGGCTCTTTATAAAGGCCAAAGATACTACTATCATAAAACAATTTTTTTTCTCTAACTTCTATGTATTTGCATTAAATGCTTTTTAAACGTGAGGAAACCTATGAGACAGACTTACCTGATTGCAAACTGTTCTGGTTCTCTACACCTGTCTGTGCTGTAAAGCATGTTTGACACAATTAGCCAGGAAGGAATCTTATTAGGGCTTCATTTTTGAGAACAGCCCTTTACCTGCCAATTTGGTGTTGAAAAAAAAAAACCCCAAAACAACTATGGACTGCAATTTAAAGATGAGATTTACTCAATTCAGATTTATATACCTGGAGAGGTTTTGACTTTTGAACTTCATACAGCGACAAAAAGATTAAATGGAAAGGACTGAATCTACACAAAGTTATGAGAACTCTATGCAGTTTACCAAACAGATAATTTAAGCAAAATTGTGTCTCCAATTTTTGATATTTGCTTTCAATTCTCTTCACTGGGGAACTGGTAAAACTTGTGGGCAGTTATGCTTAAAGGAAATGTGGCTAATAGTTCCTTCTTGTTGCTTTCCAGATTCTCTTCTCTTTCAACTGTACTTCTTTGTACAGTGTTGAATCATCTAATGATTTTTGTGTCCCTTGCTGTGGATGACCCAACTAATTATATTGGAATGGTTGTTTTACTTGCAGTTTCAAAGAATTTTCAATCTCTCTTTCTGAAATTTTATCAACGATTTTAAACAGCGCCCTTATTGATAGGTATTTCTACAGAGCTTAAATATTGGTGGTCTTAATTTCATATATTTAAGGTAGGCAGGTCAGATGTTTTCCATTGACCCCCATCAGACTGACCCTCAATTATTCTGTACCTTGTCTTCTGCCCAGACAGGGTGACTCATATAGATCACACCAGTGGGTTCCCAGGGGGTTTCTGGTTGGGTTTCGCCAATGGACAGTGCTGACTATAGATTGGAGTGAGGCTATGGCTCCCTTCCTGAAAGGTCTCCTCTAGCTATCTGTGTCTCTCCAGCAATCATGGATTCTCTCAAGGCAGCAGGCATGACTCTTTCTCTGGGTTCCTGTACTACTCCTTCCGCTCTTAATAGCTTAGGCATTAGACTATTACTAAGTCTTCGATGTATGGTTACCCTAGTCCACATCATTGCAAATGTCTCTTTGTAAATAAACCCTCATTAAAGTACTCTATGTTGACACACCATCTGTTTCCTCTTGGGTCACTAAGTAATTCAGTGGACGTCTCTATTTGAATCTAGCCCCCATAGTCCTACTTTCTCTTTCATTGCTGTTGTTGTTGGCACTTTACTTGTGTATGATGTCTGCTATGCATTCCCTTTCTGTGTATTTCTATTTAGTATTGTGTGTCTCTGAATTGCCTTTATATTCTCTGCCAAATGAGGGCTATAATTTTCAGATCTGTGGTACATTTCTTTTTTTTCCCCCTTTCGTTTGAAATAATTAAAAACCTACGAAAAGCAGCAAGAATAATTTGAAGAGGTTTTTCATTCTGAACCATTTGAGCAAGTGGTTGATAAGATGCCTTATAATCTTCAAATACTTTAGTGTGTATTTTTTACAAATAAGTACACTCTTCTGCATAACCATAGTAACACCACTGAAGTTAGGAAATTAACGTTGATACATTGCTACCACCTATATCACAGATATCATTCAAGTTTTGCTATTTGTTCCCAAATGTCTCCTATAGTAAAAAGAATTTAATCCAGTATCACGTGTTGCGCTTATTTTATCTCTGTAGTCCCCTTTTGATCAAGAACAATTCCTCAGTCTTTTTTTTTTTTTACTTTCATGACTGACAATTTTTCTGAGTTAATTTATAAACTATCTTTAAGTTTAAGTTAATCTAATGTTTCCCTAGGGTTAGACTCAAGTTGTGCTTCCTCTAGGGCTGGAATACTATAGTAATGATTTTGCGTTCTTATTGTATCCAGTTACATGGTACATGTTTTCAATTTATCCCCTTACTGATGACATTAATTTTAATAATTTGTTTAGGTGGTGTCTGCCAAATTTCTCCAGTGAAAACTCATTCTTTTCTTCATTGCAATTAATAAGCATTTTGTGGATAGTTGAGACTATGTAAACATTTCATTCTTCATCAAACTTATACTCACTAATTTTAGCATCTATTGATGTTTCATGGCTGAATTATTACTATGATGGTTGCCAAATAGTTATTTTCTAATTAGACCATTTCTCCTGTATTTATTAGTTGACATTCTACTGTAAGGAATTTTTTCTTCCAATTTATTTTTTCACTTATTTATTTGTATTAGTATGAACTTGTCAGTTCCTTAGAGAGGCCAGTGGGTGCCCTTTCAAGATGGCTTCTATAATTATTTGACCATTTCCTTGCTAATAAAATATTCAGACTCACCTTTAATTTTTCCTTGCTTTAGCCCTGAAGTCAGCCATTTCTCCAAGGAGCCCTGGTTTCTTTTAGTGGAGAACTGCATTTAGAAACTGAGATTTGGGCATTTGGTACGCTCATAGGTTTCAAAGTGTCATTGCACCCAGACCTTAGCAATGGATAGAGCTAGGGAATATATATAAGTATGTGCTCTGTATATGTATATTTTATCTGTTGCTACATAACAAACTTAGTACCTTAAAACAATGGATATTTATTACTTCACACTTTAGTCAGAATTCAGAAGTGGTTTAGCTGCGTGATTGTTGGCTCAGCCCCTCTCATGAGGTTGCGGTCAAGATGTTGGCCAGGACTGTAGTCGCCTTAAGGCGTGACTGGGACTGGGGAATATGCTTTCAGGGTGGCTCACTCACATGTCTGGCAAGCTGAGACTGGTTGTTGGCAGGAGGCCTCTTTTCCTCATGTCACAGATTTCTCCACAGTGCTGCGTGAGTGTCACCACAGTGCGTGGCTGGATATTCCCCTAGAGTGAGGAAGCTAGATGTCTTTTAGGACCTAACCTCAAAAGTCTCACTCTTTCATTTTTATAACATCTTACCGTTTACACAAGTGAACCCTATTCAGGATAGGAGGGGACTTCACGAAGGTATGAATACTTGGATTCAAGAAAACCGGAGGCTATTTTAGAGTCTGGCTACCACAACATTATCTATCTACCTACCTACTCACCTACCTGTCTAACATCTATCTACTGGAATCTATGTGTTTATACCAATACTTCCAAGTTCAATCTGACACCTCAGGATTCATCCTAGCTTGTCCTTTCAGTGGCAGTGAGAAGGCTGATCCCCATTGTTCTCACAAAGTTCCAACATATCTACTTACTTGATCAACACCCATATATGTAATCAACAGCCTGGCCCTGTGCCCAGCAACTATAACACCATGTATAGATACCATCCTCACTGAGCATTTGGGCTCTTCCTCCTTGCCAGGCCACTGCGGCCCCTTGCTCCTACCCACCCCACGGGAGCTACTGGCTTGACAAGACCCCACCGCTGGCCTCTCACTGTTGTGGCCTCTCCCATTGTGAAGCACAGGCTCCGGATGCGCAGGCTCAGCGGCCATGGCTCACGGGCCCAGCCACTCCGCGGCATGTGGGATCCTCCCGGACCGGGGCACGAACCCGTGTCCCCTGCATCGGCAGGCGGACTCTCAGCCACTGCGCCACCAGGGAAGCCCCACCTTATGTTCTTTGAACTGAGCTATTCAGGAAGTTATTCCTTGCTATTCAGGAAGGAAGATAAGTAGGTGTGACTATATATATATATATATACATATATATTTTGTTGTTGTTGTTGTTGTTGTGAATTGTAATGTAACAGTGGAAAGAATGTCTAATACTTAGACTTGACCTAGAGAAATAAATCTCTGGCTCCCACTTCTCTAAAGAGGTCCAAGTACTGTGTCACCATTCCCATGTATATGGGTCAGGCATTCCCTCCCTCTGTGAACAGTTGCTTGTTTAATCTGTCAAGAACCCTTTTATGTAGGCTACGTTTATAGTCTTTTATCTCCTCCTTTTTTTCCTTTCCCTTTCACTTCTTTTCCTTTCCTTTCATTCTCTTTTCTTCATTTCCCTTCCCTTCTCTTTCTTCTTCACTTCCCACAGGCTTCATCCTTGCCCTTTTTTTTTTTCTCTTAAATTCCTTTGCTTCAAGTTTGTCACTGACATCTCAATGGCACAAAGACATTGTTTTTCACATAGCAGCCCTAAAGGTATTAGGGCTTTACCTAATTAATCGTGTGGTACAAAAAAGCAAACCTCTACTGATACTTTATTTTTTAAAAATGAATATATTAGAATGACTTTTTACATTTTAACCTTCCATTTCGTATAAGAATGCTTATTTTGAGATCATGGCAATAGAAATTTCAAAGTCACCATTATTCCTATGCTCCTGCTAAAGAGCTTACTAGTGGCTTGAGGACTTCCATTTCTGAATAAGAAATACGAAGAGGCAAGGCAGGATTTCCAACATGCAATTAATGGTTATTCTAACAATTTACTTTCTCTAAATTACATGCTGAAGAATCACACAGAACATCATTCCGATTCTGGTCTTTTCATCTCCCCAGAAAGTTAGGATTTACTAGATGAGACGTTTCCTGAGGGTTGTAAGACAGAGGTTCCAGACACATGGAAGGGAAGAAATTGACGCTGAGCAAGCTGTTGAACTATTATGCTCTTTAACAAAAAGAGGGCTAATGGACCTTTTCTTCCCCCGCCCAAGATCTGGAATTGGAGGTTGGGCTCGGTTAAATCACCCACAGAATTGCATGAGGTTTGGGGAATTTGGATGTGAGTTTTTTACTCTATTCATAGAAACATATCAGCATATTTGTTCCGCCCTGCCTGTGGAAAGATGCCTGGTAGGGGAGATAACACACACAACAGAGCCGGGGACTGACACCCCTGAACTCAACAATTCTTACACCTCACTTGAAAATAGGATGTGTACATGTAGGAATGCAGGCTCATTAGGGAGGCTCATTAGGGAGCCAGGGAAATGCAAGCAGTTTAGTGCATTTCATGGGCTCCAATGTTATCACTACACAAAGCTAATATGTCATGTCGGTTTCGTGTTGCAAAGAATTCACTATGGCTTGTAAAATGTCCTACATTTTTAAAAAATAAGGTCAATGCCAAATTTAATCTAAAGTAACTCTTTAGAAATATCATTCCAGTGACTTAGAAAAGGATGAGGTAAACAACTGTAGAAGATAAACATTCTAAAATGTGACGATTGACACTTTAGAGGAGCACAGAAAAATTCCTAGATAAGACAGTATGACAACATTAACCACATTATAGAATATAGGGAGTTTCCAAATACCACTTTTATCTTCTGCTTCTGTTTAACTATACCAAGATTTCATGGAAAGAAAGTAAAACTGGCTTTTGAGCGCTGTTGCTTTTGATTTTAAGAAGATAAGATAGCAACATTTCTCTTACACGAATTTTGACACTAAAGTTTCTCTGTTTATTCATTCTAATTCCAGTTTTTCTGGATGTATTTAATGTGTTCATCTGAGTAGAAAGAGGGCATTAATGTAAAGAAAATGTATGGCACAGAATGAGCTGTGATCTCACTCTGGGGCGGGAAGGTTGGAAAGGACTATAAATCTCAGTGATTCTTTTCTAGGAGTCATCACGGTAAGATTAAAAAACAAAACAAAACAAAAAACGTATTGCACTTTCAACAGGTTAGTTGGACTCTTCGTGCTTTGCTTGAGTTTATCTTTAGTCTTTATAAGAGAACTAAAAGGAACAAGGTTAATGGAGTTTCCAAATAAAACTTGCAAATGGTTAACAAAATTAAAAAGTGAAAACAAATATTAAAAAGTTTCTGTTTATGAAAGGCATCTTTCTTCTCAGCAGGGGGAGAATGCCATAGGAACAAAATCTTTCAAGTTTCTTAACCTCGGCATAAGAGTTTGTCATTATTTAAAAATACGTAAACAATGGGAATTCCCAAGCGGTCCAGTGGTTAGGACTTCGCACTTTCACTGCCAGGACCCGGATTCCATCCCTGGTCAGGGAACTAAGATCCTGCAAGCTGCACAGCACAGCCAAAAAATACTTAAAAAGTTTTTTATTTCCCAACACAAATTTTGTGGCACAAAAACATTATTGGTTATTATGGTAGAGATTTATTGTCTTGTCTCTATAGCGTTGGTTACCCCTTCTTCTCATAAACACACCTTCATTTTCCTTAAGTATAAGCCTTCTCCCACCCCCCATTCACATGGTATGGGTGAGGCCAATCAGCACATTCAGTCCATTTGCTACAATGCACAGTGATTGGTTCTAGGATCATCATGTGACCCAATTCAGGCCAATGAGAGTCAGTTCTGGACTTGGTTGAACATATTGGTAATAAGAATCTTTTTCACTGGGATTTTGAGCCTCAGGATGATAAGGGAGACCTGTGGGTACTGGGAACAACCACACAGACAGAACCAACCTGAGAATAGAGGCAAACAGAGAAAAAAGTGCTGGTGAGAGGAGGAAAAGGACTGAGTGCTGATGACCATATTTAAGTTCCTTTACAGAGGTTTTTTTTTAAAGATGAAGTTGGCATTTTAAATCAAATTTCTGGTTAAAAAATTAGCAGAGGGCAATAGGGGCTATAAAAAGCATTGATTGCTAAGCTGTTGCTTAACATGTAGCTAATTATAGCCAATTCATACTAAAGTTTAAATACTTTTTGCCTTAACCTATTCAGATTTTTAAAATCTATTTAACTAAGACACTTTAGTGCTTATTATGTGCTAGTCCCTGTCTTAACCATTTTACCAATAACAACTCACTTAATTCTCATAACAAACCCATGGTGTAGGAATTACTGACATCTTCGTTTTACCATGGAGGAAGAAGAGGCACAGAGAGGTCACATAACTTGCCTAAAGTCACACAGATAGCAAGGGGTGAACCAGACCTGAGAACTGAACCCCTTCCGTCTGATTTCAGATCAACTCTAACGCTACTCTGCCTTTTTGGAATAGTGCTCCACCTTGTCCAAGCTCATAAACAAACACAAATAATGTATTACTGTGCATTTTATGAAAAAAAATTGAGGCAGATCGATACTGTCATACAGCTTGTCAGTAAAAAAAAAAAAAGTGAGACTAAGAGGCAATGTGGTGTTATTAAAAGTGTAGGCTCTGCATTCAAACAGTCTGGGTTTGAATTCCAGCTAATTACCAGCTGTGTTGGTAAATTACTTTACCTCTGCATGTCTTTATTTCCTCATTTGTAAAATGGAGCCAATATCTATCTCTCCAGCTTGTCATGAGGGTTAAAAGTGATAGTGCTTGTATAGCATTTAGCAGAGATGACTAATTAACTATTGCTATTGTTAATAAATCTCACCCTTTTTTGTTATACCATTCTTATGCATAATGGTTTTTTTTCTCCTTTCCATTTATATTCTTCAATACACATGGCTATTCTACTCTCATTGGACCAATGCTTCTATTATTTTCTCACAAGTCCATTCTTTTAATTAATTTCAGTCTTTTAATCATCTCTGAATTTGTCCTAATTATTTTTTCCAGTTCTAACAGGATTTTCTTTTGGAACAATGAGGGAAAGGGTGGGATACAGAAAAAGTCAAGTCCCCGACTCTACCTTTTTGCCTCTGTCTTTAGAGAACCAACAGGGTGCTCAGTCATTTCCTGTTCCTGTATAAATTGAGAGATTTGGTGTTATTTGTTTGTTCAGCCCTTCAAATCATTTTCTTTGGAGAGGAACTATCAACTACTTGTTAGGGAGTTGCCTCTGATCCCCATGATTCCATACAGGAAGCCAGGGTGCACGTTTTCAAGGGTGAAGGCCAAGGATCAATCAGTAGGTGAATTTCAAAATTTTGCTACTCTGAATGACCAGTATGAAAGTATTTAAAGATACATGATAATACTATTAGAAAATCTGTACAAAGCATCATCAGTTGTGGTTTCATTCCTGTGCTTTGTGTGTCATGGGTAGCCACAGTTAAGTGCTTCATAATATTCCCTCAACCCAGCCCAGTGAAGAACACTTTGCACTCTCAGAAAAAGGGCAAAAGAGGCTATTTCCTCCTCCACATCTGAGGAAAAGGTATGATCTACTACACATGGAAGCATTATGGCCATTAAAGCAGTCAAATGACTGTTGCACTACCTCCATCTTTCGCCTCATGACTTTCTATATTAATCAGCCATGGAGATAAATTTAAATGTAATTATCATATTTTAACATAATTGCATGAGAACTCAATACACAGTTTACTTCCCCTGGACTTTAAATCAAGGTAATGGCAAATCTGACCTAACTAAAATGACCCAGTTCTAATGCTTTGTGACCCACTTAGATCCGGAAGTTGAAGGTAAGGAGAAAATTGTTCTAACATCATTTTATCCTTAAATGTTAAATTTAATCTCCTTTATTTACTCATGTGGTGAAGCAACGTTAGAAGAAAATTTTTTAGCTTGAGTGTTTCATCGCACTCTTCACAAAAAATATTGTGTCCTGGGCTTCCCTGGTGGTGCAGTGGTTGAGAGTCCGCCTGCCATTGCAGGGGACATGGGTTCGTGCCCTGGCCTGGGAAGATCCCACATGCCGTGGAGCGGCTGGGCCCGTGAGCCATGGCCGCTGAGCCTGCGCGTCCGGAGCCTGTGCTCCGCAATGGGAGAGGCCACAGCAGTGAGAGGCCCGCGTACCGCAAAAAAAAAAAAAAAAAATATTGTGTCCTTTCCTCTGAGGACTTCTGTTCTTGGCCATTGCTGGCCTCAGGATGTGGCATGAGATGGACAAACATGACCTTGTGATCCTTCTGGTAATGCAGACCTTTGAAGAAGATTAAGCAGATTTTCCAAACAACTGGTTTGGGTTTAAGAGCGTTGAGGTAGATAAAGTGGAAGCATTGCTGTGCCTCAACCTTGGCACTAACTTGTCTTTGAAACCATGAGTCATCTTCCTCTTAGCAAGTGAAAGTGCTTTTAAAACAATTCATTACTCAATGACTCAGACAGAATTTTGAAAAACTGATGACAATGTTGTCCATTATTTTGTGAAGGTAACAAATTTCTCTGATTTTCCTCAAGTTCTAGGGGACTTTTCTAATTATTCATTGTAGTGTTTGTAGGCAGTGAGCGGGCAGAGGTTGTTTTTTTGGTTGGGATGTTTTCTTAGAGGTAAGTTTCTAGTATCAAGGCCAAGACACTTGATTCCTTAATGAATTGAGCCATTTGTGAATTTTTAAAAAAAGGAACTCCCTGAACTCTGATTTGTTTTAGTCCATTAGGTTGTTTGACTTTATGAAAAATAGGAGGAAGCAAGAGCTTAAGATTGAAACTGTCAATATGAGGAAATGTGTTGACTGACATGTTATTTAAGCTGGAAAGAAATATAAAGGGTAGAGACAGTTCAACTCACTCAAACAAAAACCACACACACACACACACACAGGCACACACAAACAAGTTTAGTAAGGAAAATGAGGAGCTTTGAGGTGACTTAATTGTTCTGTTTGGATAAATAAGATTTATTTTGCCTATCTCTTTTTTGCATTTGACAGATTACTTCATGGAACCCTGATATAATTCAGATAGTCATAGGTTTTAGAGGCAAATGGAATGGGCTGTGGTAAAATGTAAATCATTTTATTTTTATAAAAGAAGGTGATTTTGCTTATCAATTATTGTGTGAAACTGATAAGCAAAAGACATCTGGCAGTACACATTACACTCATCAAAGCCATAGCCTGGGCAAAGATACCCCTCAGGAGATTCTATGCAGGCCGATACAGTCTCCTGGCAAGTCACAAAGTCAGAGTGATGGTGGAGTCAGGGAGAGATGACATTTGGCGATCCAAGAAGCTAATCAAACTCTAACACTGCCCAAAATTTGCAGTATGATGCTCAAAGGTAGGAATTAAGGTCTGTGTGTGAATTTCCAGGAGTGAGAAAAGGAGGGCCCTGAGTCCTAGAAGAGCTACGGTACTAGAAAGGTAACCAACAGGGATCAGAACAGAGACTGAGTCCCCAAACTGGTGCTTACTGGGTTTCACCAACAAGGCAGAAACTCAGTCCAATGAATCAGACAGTAAGCAAACACTGAATGACTATTGTGTGCCATGAGTATACTAGGTTCTGAGGGTACAAAGGAAAACAAGACTCAGTTGCTGTCCTCTAATTCCTCACAATGAGAGACTGGAATGCAGGTTTATGACCTAACTAGGAGCAAGTATCACAGGATGAATGCCAGAATAGAGAGCTGGCATTATTTATGTCTTTTCTGCCAACTGTCAGGATTGATCTCTTAGGTTGGGGGTAAGGAGTCTTCAGGTGGGGATCAAGTAATTCTATCTATGCGGAAAAGAAGGCTGTAGAGGTCAGGATGAGTCAGGGACTACCTCTGATGAAACACTATGCAGGAGCAGAAAGATGGCATTTTTAAAGTCTTGCTCTAGATACTGTCACAGCTCAAAAAGAGCAGACGAAGCGCTGTGAATGGAGTTAGAGTTCTCCTTTACTCTCAGCAAATAGTGGGCTTCACACTGATATTCAGTTAATCTGAATATCAAAGAGTTTCAAGGAGGAAAATATGTAGGAAGTAAAATAGTTCGTTTAAGGTTGAGGGGAGGCCATCCAAAGAAAGGCATGGTAACTCATGTTTTCCCTGTTTGCTCATTTCTCTAGAAGGGAAATCTTGATGATTTATTTCATCACCTAAGTCAGGGGTCCTCAAGCTCCGGGCTGTGGACTGGTTGGTACCGGTCATCAGCCTGTTAGGAACCGGGCCACACAGCAGGAGGGGAGCCGCGGGCGGGTGGGCGCGCGAGCGAGCGAAGCTTCATCTGCCGCCCGCTATCGCCCCCCATCGCTCGCATTACTGCCTGAAACATCCCCCCACCCCCACCCCGTCTGTGGCAAAATTGTCTTCCATGGAACCGGTCCCTGGTGCCAAAAAGGTTGGGGAGCGCTGACCTAAGTGATTCTTTAATAATTATATCCACGTGTGATTTCTTTGTATATTTCTTCATACTGTCTGTTGACATCTATTGTTTATACTAACCCTAAAGACACAACCAAAACAAATTTGTCATTTCACATGCTACAGCACCGTAACACAAAACAATGTAACAGATATAAGCAAATTTCTCTATTCCAGTCTGCCAAATATTGAGCTTATTAGTCCATTGGCAAGACATCTGTTAGGCCTCATGGGAGGGTGGGAATCAACCCTGGCCTAGGAGTCAGGAAATTGAGTGTCTACCCTGCCTTCCCCTTTCTTGCAAGGTGGCCTTACCTACTTCTCTAAAATGCTTAGGTCATACGTATGTTACAAGTTTTAAATGAAATGATAATGGCATAAATACAAGTACTTCAGCTTGCGATCTACAGCCTCCTCCAAGCCACATTCCTGCAACATCCCTCTGTGTACCCTCACCTTCAGCAAAATGAAGGTTTAACCTGGAATTTATCTCTTATGTTTCAGAAAGTATCCCTTCTCTTTTCATTCAGAAACACTTAGGTTGTCCCCCACTATCTAGAAAACAATGGATGAGGATACAGAGCGACTCTTCTTGTTTCCTTGATGAGTGTGGTTTAAGCTAGTCCAGCTGGTTGCCTATTTCTGGCATGTTTAGCTTTAGCCAAAATTCAACAGTATGTGAGATTTTTGTGTTGGGTTGTTTTTTTTCTTAGTAGTTTGGACTGATCAGAGAAAGGTGTTTCTCTCGTAGGGTACCTTACTTTAGAGTCAGTTACGTATTTGGGGGACTTCTATGCTGAAATTAGCGCTTCTGTCAGATACAGCTAAAAACAAATTTTAAAAGTCTACAATGATTTCAGTTTATTACAAGAATCTGAGGGACTAATGAGCTATTCGCTATCAATGTTCCTCAGGGGCACACTGCTCTGATCAGATAAATTGATTATTCTCTTTTTCTGTGTGCTTTTGAAGTAGCAGTGATTTTTGTTGGAATATGACTTTATTATTATGTTTAGTTGTTAATAAATATATGTTGCTAACAGCAAAGGCAAATAACATGTATTGAGAATTGCAATGATCTGCCAGGGATTTTAAATGTCATCAATCTTATTAGCTCCACTGTAGGTAAGTAATCAAAGCTCAGAAAGGTTACGTAAATTAACCAGGGCAAACCATTAATATTTTTTCCTGTCAGGATTCAAGCCCAGATCTGCCTGACTCTGAAATGCAACCTCTGATGAGAAGATTAAATATTGAAAATAAAAGAAAGAACAAAAACTAACTAAATAAAAAAAACATAATAAAATAAAATAAAATGCAACCTCCTTCTATTATGCCTTGAGGTATCTTCAAGATACTACTTGCCAGAGTGAGTCGAATTTTGCTTGTTTTAAACTTTCATGTTTAAACGCAGAGGCATTTTTGTCTCCTAGGTTTAGCACATACTTGGCGCTTGATAAATATAGAATAAATGAAGGAACGGGTCACAGTTGCACTAGGAAAGAGCTTTGTGTGTACATTTCAGGAAGACACTGGAGAGCCCTTTGGGAGCATGTGTGCAGCCGTGGCAGCGCCAGAGCTGACCTCATGACTCCTCTGTGGGAGAGGGAGGTGGCTTCCTGTAGGAAGAGGGTTGGGTAATAAAGCCACAGAGGTTTGCTGATACATTTGCTAGGCATGTCTTAAGCTCATTTAGGAAGTTATTTTGTGGTTCTATTACTAAGGTGTTTCCCAGTGTGTCACAGCTGCCCAGCGGGGTCAATGGCTTCCTGGTCTGTGGCAAGGGCAATTATTCCCTCACTGCCCACCCTGAGTCTGCATCACTTGACTCCAGTAATAAACAGAGGAAATAAGCAATAACTGGAAATCAGTTTTTGCAAGGTGTGGGATTCTGAAATGCTGGGGATGTGTAAGTTTATGGAGCATTCTCAGGAATAACTGTCACTACTGTTTGCAGGATTAACAGATGGATGAAAGCTAAAGTATTCTCTTTGCATAGGAGTAGTATATTTTCTTTTTTCTTTTATGAATAGTTTATTATTTTCTAATTATAAGATAATATATGGGTATTAGTGAATATTATATTATAAAGAAGAGTTGAAAGAAGAGAAAAACGTCATTTACAATTCCACCATAATAAATAAGACAACTATTGCTAACATTTTGTTGGATTTCCTTCTAGTCTTGGCCTTTTTAGTCTTGGCAGTTGAGATTATACTAAACATATAATTAGTACCCCTTTTCTTGCCCCTTCACTTAATATTATTTGAACACTTTCCTAAGTTATTAAAAATGCAAAAAACCTTCTAAAGGATTTTTAACTTAATATTATAATTATTTTCAATGTTATTATAAAGCCTCCTAAATGTATGAAATAACTGTTATATAATATTTTCTCCTATAATTCAACCATAATTTTCTGAGGTCACATACCTGGTTATTCATAGAACTAGGACTAGAAACAATTTTCTCTTATTCATCTAAGAGCATAATCCAAGTTTTTTTTTTTTCTCAACATTCTGAGATAAAGGATAATATTAAAAGTAGAATTGGGATTTTGATTAAAATTAAACTTGATTCACTCTTAAAAAAAATGTTTCACATCCTGTATATTCAGTCATTTTTTTCATGTTTCCCAGAAGAACATTTGGTTTTGAAGGAGTTAAAAGAATGCAGGGAAAGGGCAATGCTAGTAGTGCACTCTAATAGGATTTATTCTGCTGGTTAAATAATACGTCACCTTTGTGTCTGTACCAGATGGAATATAAGCAGATTTTAAGTGACAAATGATATAATATAATGGCATCTACTATAGGTTTGTGGGATTGGGTTATGTTGTGGGTTTAATTATAACAATTTGATCTATAGTTTGAGTATGAACATTGAGATTCTTCCCCCCCTCCACCAAACTTTCCTTGACATTTTTTATACATGAAGAAATAGGAATGTGGAAGTATAATCATTTGTCTGAGGTCACAGAGGGAGATGATTGCACAGCTGGAATGTAAGCCTTGTATTTGACTAAAACCTTGGCTTTGTCCATGGGCCCAGCTAGACACATAAAGCTTTTCTCTTCCCCAGCAGTGACTTTGAGTACCAGCTTTCAGAGACTGACATTGAATCTAAGCTTTGTGATCAGTATTTAGCAGGAGAAGAAGGGGAGGAATTACTTATCTTTTTGCATACATTAGCATGCAAATAAATCCTTTCTCTGCATCATGGAAGAGTCTGAAATTATCACATATACAATATATCTTTTATCAGTGGCCCTGAATACAAATGTTGCTTTGAAGAATCCACATTTAGAGGCCTTCTCCAAACATTTACAGTGCTTCTTAGGATTAGAACTTCTATCTACTGTCATTTTTAACAAAAGGAGAATTATGAATTAGTTAATTTATTCATTATTTACACCCTCCAGTCTCCCCCAAATGTTTTATATATATGTATACAATAAAGCTTTAGATTTAAACAGAAAATTATAATTACTGAAAGAGAATAACTGCATCTATTTGATAGACCTGGAACAATTATTGTCTGATGCTAAGGTTTCTACTACAGATGCAAGGAAACAGTGTTCTAGCACTTTCTGTTTGATTGTGGCAGCCGAGATTAAGTGGAGGAATAAAGGGAGAAAAACATGGTAATACAGGGAAAACATGAAGAGAGTTTTTGTAACTCAGAAATGGCCTTACAAACAGTGACGAGCCTATTTTACTGTAAAGAAGAGCCCCAGGTTTGGTTTTAAAAAACAAACAAACAAAAAACCCACAAAAATAATATTATAACCCTCACACATCCTATTCATACGGGTATATGATTGATCTTTTCTTTTAGTCTGGGTTTTTTGCAGTCCAGGCTAAATCAGGAAGGACCACTTGAATTTCATTTGATTAATGGAAACATAAGATCATTTCAAGTGTGATAATTTTTCTGTGTTGACATTTAGGAGAAATTTATTCCAAGTGACGTTACATAAAGGGCATTAGCATTGTCTAAAGACTATGGCTACTGTTGTTTGAAGTCTAGGGAAAGATTTGAAGCTATCAGATGCTTGTTGGCTGAGAAATTATCCTCTAATACCCCTGGCTGATATGCTGTATACTGTAGGCAATAAGATTTGAGAATGTTTGCTAACACGTTAAACAGTGAAGAGGACCACTGATTATAAATTTCAAAACTCCTTACCAGTGGTAAGCTGACTTGGAATTCTTAAAATTATTATTGGTTTTAGGTTTCCCTCTCTAGCTGTACACTATTAACTGATTTGCAAAAAGCTCTTTGTATGTTAAGGGTATCAACCTCTTCTGTTATTAAGCAAATAATTTTTCTAAATTCATTGTTTGCTTATATATAACTTCTGAATTTGTATCAAACACGACAGCAAATCTAATGTAGTGATTCTCAGTCAGGGGTGATCTTGTACCCCAAAGGACGTTTGGCAATCTCTGGGGAGATTTTTGGTTGTCACAACTGGGGAAAGGGTGCAACAGGCATTTAGTGGTTAGAGGACAGAATGCTGTTAAACACCTTATAATGCACAGGGTTCCCCACAACAAAGAAATGTCCAACCCCAAATGTCAATAATGCTAAAGTTGAGGAATCCTGGTCTAAACAATCATCCTAGTACATTGTTTTTTCCAGTAGTTTCCCTATGTTTAAAAGAGAACGTGAATACGTCCCCAGACGTATTTCCAGGATCGTGGTATCTGGTTATCTCCTGATCCTTTAAGACTTACTTGTTAAATAACCATACATTGGTTGAGGAAAGCCACATGAAATCATCCATATTTATTTTACTCTGATGAACTAAGATCACTGTTAGGATTTTAGAGGCATCGCATAGAAAACGTGTCAAAACTTAAGACTTGACCTCACATTAAATTTCCTATGCTGGGAATTCTTCCTTAGAAGACTTCCCTATTGAACTATCCTTGACCTGTGTGCTAATCCACAGGCAACCTCCCCAGGCAAGGTGTCCCCTCCCACTGGCAAGCCTATCATTTGGCTGAGTTATCCTTTTGCTCTTTGCGGGTTTTAGTGTCAGAGAGCTGATTGCAAGTCCTTGTTCCTTCATGACCTAGCCCTTGTCTTTTTCATGCCTAATTTCATTTAAAAAATGTCGCAACTTTATTGAGGCATAATTAACGTGCAATAAACTGCACGTCCTTAAAGTATACAACTTGGTAAGTTTTGACATGTGTAGAAACGTGTGAAGCCTTCGTCACAATCGAGATAATGAGCATACTCTGCGCCCCCAGGAGCTTCTTTTGCTCTTTTGTAACCCCTCCCTCACCTCCCTCCTCCCCTCATCCTCAGGCAACCTCTGATCTGCTTTGTGTCCCTACAGATTAGTTTGCATTTTCTAAGAATTTCATATAACTGGCAGAGTCATACAGAATGTATTATGTTTTTTGGTCTGGTTTCTTTTTTTTTTAATTTAATTTTATTTATTTTTTTATACAGCAGGTTCTTATTAGTTATCCATTTTATACATATTAGTGTATATATGTCAATCCCAATCTCCCAGTTCATCCCCCCCCCCCAACCACCACCACTTTCCTCCCTGGTTTGGTTTCTTTTACTCAGCATACTTTTTCTGAGATATGTTCATGTTGTTGAGTGTATCAATAGTTTAGCTCTTTTTATGCTGAGTAGTATTCTAATGTATGGATAAACCACAATTTATATCCATTCGCTTCATCCAGTTATAAATCCAATAAACTTTACAGAGTGGAAAAAAGAGACAATAAGGTACAATATCTTTTTGAACTTCTCTTTCTGTAATAAGTTTTACACTATCTCTGTGTGTTTACTTCTGTAAGTATTTGAAAATGAATTTATAATATGCAAATTAAAAGTGTCTATTGGACCCAGGTGGTAAATTGTAGTGACTTTTTTTTGTGGCGTACTGAGGGATAACCAAGGAAAACTCTGAAATTCGAATCTCTACTTACCAAAAATATTGCTGGAATATAAGAACTTTTTTGAAATTTGACATCTCACTTTCAACAGGGTTTTAGCAAATAGAAATATATCAGACAAGCATTAAAATGACCCCAGCTAGCACCACAAAAAAATAACAATGAAGGGAATAATTACAACACTAACCATTTAAATGATCAGATGTTTTTGACTTGAGAAATCCTGGTCTAAACAATCATCCTGCTGTACTGTTTTTCCCATTAGTTTCCCTCTTCTTAAAAGAGAACGTGAGGATTTCCCCAGAATTTTCACCTAAATCATCAGGTGTTTTTCTTACACTTTTAAAGTAATTGTTCTTCTCATTCTCAGCTTGAGGGCATGAGTTTCATTTCACTTGGAGAGTGGGAAGCAGTAGGTAAGATAAAAATCACTCAGGAAACTTAAAGGACTTGACCTGTTGGTTAGGTAACTGCCCAGCTTAAAATTAGGATAGTGAACTGACTTCTTTACCTGGATGAAATATTTCTCATGTTTCAGATTTCAGCACTCTTTTGGAAGGCTTCCATCTCCAATTAGGTGCAAGTGAAACACAAAGTCTGCTTCCCACAGGCTGTTTGATTTAGAAGATATTGATTAACAATCATCCAGGAGATGGGAACAATCTTTTTTGATCTTACAAGTTCACCCTTCTTTTAAACTGACTTTCAGAGTTCCCAGTCATGGTGCAGGTGAGTGCTACATTGAAGGATACATGTCAAAAGTCCTAAAATATTAAACAATTTATGGTTATTAAGGAGTTTTTGAACAGAAGGAAATCGGTAACATTGGAGGCTTTTCTGTCTGTGAGTTGTTCAGTGGAATTAGGCAGGACAGGGAAAGAATAGACAACTTCCCTCAGTGAACTTCCACACATTACTGGACATGTGTGTCTAACCCTAAGCCCTTATTATGGAATCTTCACTATCACGGCAACAGTTAAAAAATTTAGCTGAAGAGCATGTCTTACAATTTTTTAAAAACTAGGCAGTTAACCTATCCACTGGTAGACCAAATTGGTTTGATTAGGTCTAAGATATTCTCATGGAAGCTGATTACAATAAGAATTTAAATTCTACCATCTCTTTATGGAAAATTCATACAAGCACAATTTTTTAAAAGGCTCATTTCTTATCTTTTACCTTTGGAAAATGAAAAATATATTTTTCTAATATTTCCAAGAAACGCCAAAGGACCCACCCAACTCCCAGGCTACTCACTGTTTTTCTCATAATTGCTTTTACATCATGTCCAAGTCTGAGTGTTTGCACTTAACACTTGCCTGATAAACTCTGCCAGGCTGAAGGATGCTTGCCTGTTTTACATTCCTTGGCCTGTGAAGCATTTTTTTTCTGCTTCACATGCCTAAGGGGGCAAAGGTCAAACCTCCTCAGCTGCAGATGAGGTCATACTTGCTGATGGTCTGCAGCTGATCACAATAAAAACAGGGTCTCCCCTGTGACCAGTTCTCCCCATTTAGGAGCAGTGATGTCATCTCTGGTGAGACAGGATGAGACATACAACTTGGTTTAAATTGAACGACATAAATTTTTCTTCACTGCACTCTTTTATTTATTTTAGCAGAAGGACTAGTTTAATCATGGTTTCAAACTAAAAAAAATAAATGAAGTAAAGGAAGTTTGTATTTTACAAGTAGTCCTTCACATCTATTAGGTAGAGCCAGATGAAAATGCTGTTTTCCTACATCAAAATGAATGAATATTGGCAATCTCATATGGCTCATCCTAATACTTCCAAAGCATCTATCTCCGAGAGTAGTAAATGTTCTTTCATTGGTTCCAGAGTCAGACAGACCTTAGTTTGAATTCCACCTCTGCCATTTACTATCTGGGTGACTTTAAAACCTTTAGGGTAAATTTCTAAGTCTTATTTTACTCAGTTGTTTAAAATGAAGAAAGTTGTTTAAAATGAATATGTACCTCCCAAGGTTATATTTAACATGAGAAAGTGCTTAGAAGATCACCTGCCTATAGGAGGCATTCAATCCATGTTGTTAGGAATAATAGTAGTAATACTGGTAGCATAGCAGCTCAGGTCCCTTAGGGTCAGATGTGTTTTATAATTCATAATTTTTCAGATTTCAGAAAGATGCTTCAGTGCTTATACTCAGGGCCAGCTACATAATTTGCAGGGCCCTGTGCAAACTGAAAACTGCAAGACCTCTTGTTCGAAAATTATTAAAGATTTCAAGATAGTGAGAGCAGAGCTTTAAGCCAAGTGCAGGCCTTTTCTAAGTGTGGGACCTCATGTGACGGCCCTGCTTACACAGTATATCAATATACACTCACAGCAAGGGGATGAGAACAGTAATGAAACACATTAGTATTTCTCTGGTGCAATGTACGAGTATTCACACCAAGTGGGAAAAATAAAGGCAGTAGATATCCTCATGTCAGTTCAGGTCAGATTTCCTACCAAATGAATTTACTGTAGACTTAAAGAAACTGATGGTTTTCAGAGGTTTTGGATTTTGGAATTCCAGATTAGGGACTGAGGTGCTATTCGCGTTGTATTCTCCAGGCCAGCTACACCCTGGGCACTTCTGTGATGAGCTGAAAGGTCAGTCAGAGAACACTGAAGCCAAGGGGAACTGAGTCTGGATCTTGTTTTGACACATATTAGTTGTGAGACTTTAGGCAGACACATTGGAGGCAGAGGTATATGTAGGGTGCTTCTCACTTCTGGGGAAGGAGCCTGGACTGCAGGAAAGAAGGGATGAGAGGGAAACCAAAGCCTTGGTAGCCGGGTGGGCAGCAAGCTTCTAAAGTCAACAGCAAAACAACAATGACAATAAAAACACCACAATTGGACTTCCTCTTCTACTTAGCTGGAGTCCTGCTTTCACACATTTTCCTCTAATGCCTTTTTATCATGGTGTTAACAACTGCTAGACTAATGTATTTTCTTTACAAATGTTCTCAGATAGAGTAGCTGCGTCTCCTGTCCGAGCACCCACCCTAGCCCTGTCTTTGGCTAGAGATTGAGTCTATGGAATAATAATGGATACCATTTATTGAAATTTACCATTTTGGTAAACAAAGGGCAGTTGAATCCATGAATAGTAGGGTCTTGGATTTGGGCTTCCTATTAGTGTCTGTGCTTTATTTATCAGGGCTATATATACATGTAATATTCACTAATTACACCGAAGAATGACCCCTGAGGTAAGCAGTTTTAATGAAACAAAATTAAATATATTTTTATACTTTCCTCACAATGCGGAAAGAAATCAGATTATTTTAATACGTATAATGTACATTAGTTTATTAATATATAATCTCATTAGGATATAAAATAAATGGGGAAAATTTTTAAAAACTTAAGAGGTAGGAATTTTAGTAGAAAATTGAAAAATAGAAATGAACAAAAATAGATGTACCACATGCACAGAAAAAAATAATACTGGTTTTTAATATCCTTACAGAATAAGGAATAAGACAGTTGATGGAATTGTCCTAGTGGAACACAGGACTATGCAATCATTTCAAGCATGTTGTATTGAGAAAATTAAGGGCAAGACCTATATTCCACTCATTTGCTTCCTAGAAAATGAGGCTGTCTAAGAAAGAAAGCATGACAAGCTCCAATTATTTTTCACAAGCAGCGTGTGCAATTGTGTTATCATCCAATAGAAGTTCAAAGTAGAAAAGTATCTTATTATAGTTGGGGACATACCAAGAAATTTCCAGTTGAAACAAGTGGATTGTTAGAGTGAATAGAAATATTTAGAAATGAGTATGTTTACCTTAAAATATCTAAATGCTAGATGCAAAATGTTTGGACATAAGTCCCTCATTTAGTAAGCAGAAATGAACACAAATAATCTGGTCACTGGGATCAAGAAAGAGGTGGATTTATTTGATAAGAACTGCAGATGACTATTTTTCCTGTGTGAGAGAAGTTCAGATGAATGGCAAATTTTAAACCCAAAATATAACCCCCAGTAAGAAGCCTCATAAATTGTATTAACAATAAAAGGTGGGTTTTAAAAACATACCTAAGAGGTCTGACAAAATAATAACTTTTTTTTTTTTTTTTTTTTTTTTTTTTTGCGGTACACGGGCCTCTCACTGTTGTGGCCTCTCCCGTTGCGGAGCACAGGCTCCGGACGCGCAAGCTCAGCGGCCATGGCTCACAGGCCCAGCCGCTCTGTGGCATGTGGGATCTTCCCGGACCGGGGCACGAACCCGCGTCCCCTGCATCGGCAGGCGGACTCTCGACCACTGTGCCACCAGGGAAGCCAAAAATAATATTTTATCACAAAATGCCCACAATCCGGGACCACAGGAGACTTTGCCTCTACTAGATGCCTATTAAATTTCACCCTTTACTCCTCAGGCTGGAGAGGTTCAGGTTGGCCATTTCCTATGACTGTCCACTCCTGGCCTCAGGCTGCACACAGTCACCTATTCTGACAGCTTTCTTTCATTTCTCCTTAGTAAGGTTAGAGGTTTTCGAAAGCCGTTAGGAGCCAAGAAAGTAAAATCAACCAACCAACCAACTCCCACTCGTATAAAGAATCTGCATTGTAAAGTTTCTTATCCAAACTTGACTGCATCCCATTCCATTCTAGGGGGTGCCTTCTCCAGTAGGTACCCGCTAGCCATGTCTGCTCTGACCTATCTGAGAGAATAACAGAATCCTCCTATCTGCTGATGTGCTGTCTTAATTTGTTGCGAGCTGCGGTATAATGTGACTTCCATCAAAATTCTGTACTAACCTCTTATGGGAGGAGCCTCATGCTTCATGATGTCTAAGAGATATGGAATCTCTAAATCAGTTTTCATTTTTGTGACAGTCTTCCTCTTTCCAGCTTAAGATAGTTTTGGTTTCACCCTTCAAAATCCTTCTCAAGTTTGCCTACTACTTCTGCCGTACAAAGTTAATCCTAAAAACAGCCACACTTGCATAACACAGACCCTGATTTCAACCCCAGCAGTCTGTTTCCAGAAACCACATCTTCACCATTCCCACAGTGCTCTCACCTTACCAGACTTTCCCTCTATTGATTATTTTTCTTTGTACCTTTAGTCCTGGATCATTTTATCCCCTCATGTTTAGAAAGTCTTCCATTTTTATAAGAAACAGAAATAAATGCTAAAAATATTTTGAAGCCCTTTTAACTTTCCTAGATATTTTCTATCCCTATCACGATGGACTTGGCTTTCCCTGAACCCCACTAGCCTCTCTTATGTGCAATATAGGGATTTTAATAACTGCATCACAGGGTTTTTATGACATTAGATATTATGAAAGCACTATAGAGCTCCCTCATCTAGATGGCTGTGGCGGGAGTTCTTACTTGGCACTCTAGACTCCAGAATCTTAATTTTAATGATCAGTTAGGATCCATCCAGTCCCAGAGTCTACTTAATCAATACCTGGAGGGGTTCTTGATTTGAGAACTTTAGGAATACAAATTGGTTTTTTTTTTCTTTTTTTTTTTTTTGCAAACCATTACACCCATATTTGGTATTTGATCACATACAACTTCTTATTCACATGTACTACTTATCAATTTATTGCCTCTCAGCTCCAACTTTACTCGCCAATATCTGCTCTGTGTTAAAAGATGGAACTCCAAGGAACATCTCTCCTTTACAGCAAGGAGGATGTTGGGCTTTCTCAGCAGAGGGTGCTAGAAGGACACAGCAGGCTGAAGGGGATCTCCTGTTCTCAGAGATTGCAAACTCAGTCCCGGGTGTGTGTGTGAAAACATAGGGTTGTGCTCTGCCCCAGCCAAGAACCCAGCATGTATGACCCCTCCACACCCTCGCAGCTCCAGCCCACCTAGGTGATCGCTTTCCTGCATCCTTCTCGACATAGATGCTGTGCACTCCAGGTCTCCTGCCCACATAGGCACCTTTACTCCCTCAGCACACTGGTGTCCCTGGCCGCTAGCTGAAGCTCACCTGTACTCTGCCTGTGCCTGGAGGGCTATCTCTGCATGTCAGTGTGCCAACTGAGGCAAGCCTGCACCCCCTGAAGGTTGCTTCCTTGTTGGCCCAGTGACAGCAGACCAGATCCGGTCCAGGCATACCAGCAAACTTCTCTGCTATGTTGTGGGCTGCAACCGCACCTTCTCCAGTGAGGTCTGAACTCATCCTTGGGGAGGAGGTCTTCCTTCCAAACTTGGCCTTCCTTTGGAACTCTCTGTCCCAGCCCTAGGGTAACATATATAGTTTTTAAAATACTGTGAGCTACTCTTTGGCCATCGTTTCATAATCCTTTAATGTTAAACTTTCCTTGTTTAAATCACTGTGTGTAAATCTACACCATACACAAAAATAAACTCAAAACGGCTTAAAGACTTAAATATAAGATAAGACAATATAAAGCTCCTAGAAGAGAAATAGGAAAAAACATTCCCTGACATAAATCATAGCAATGGATTCTTAGGTCTCTCTCCCAGGGCAATAGAAATAAAGGCAAAAATAAACAAATGGGACCTAATCAAATTTATAAGCTTTTGCACAGCAAAGGAAACCATAAACAAAACGAAAAGACAACTTACAGAATGGGAGAAAATATTCGCAAATGATGCGACTGACAAGGGGTTAATTTCCAAAATATACAAATAGCTCATACAGCTCAATATAAAAAAAAATCCAATCCAATCAGAAAATGGGCAGAAGACCTAAACAGACATTTCTTCAAGAAAGATATACAGAGGGCCAACAGGCACATGAAAAAATACTCAACATCACTAATTATTAGAGAAATGCAAATCAAAACTACAATGAGGTATCACCTCACACTGGTCAGAATGGCCATCATCATGAAGTCTACAAATAATAAACACTGAACAGGGTGTGGAGAAAAGGGAACCCTCCTACACTGCTGGTGGGAATGTAAATTGGCACAGCCATTATGTAGAATAGTATGGATGTTCCTTAAAAAACTAAAAATAGAGTTACCATATGATCCAGCAATCTCACTCCTGGCCATATATCCGGAAAAGATGAAAGCTCTAATTTGAAAAGATACACGTACCCCAATGTTCATAACGGCACTATTTACAATAGCCAAGACATGGAAGCAACCTAAGTGTCCATTGACAGATGAATGGGGGATAAAGAAGATGTAGTATATATATATAATGGAATATTACTCAGCCATAAAAAAGAATGAAGTAATGCCATTTGCAGCAACATGGATGGACCTAGAGATTGTCATACTAAGTGAAGTAAATCAGACAGAGAAAGACAAATATCATATATCATTTAGATGTGGAATCTAAAAAAATGATACAAATGAACTTATTTACAAAACAGAAACTGACTCACAGACTTAGAAAACAAACTTATGGTTACCAAAGGGGAAGGTGGGGAGGGATAAATTAGGAGTTTGGGATTAACAGATACACACTACTATATACAAAACAGATAAATAACAAGGACCTACTGTATAGCACAGGGAACTATATTCAATATCTTGTAATAACCTATAATGGAAAAGAATCTGAAAAAGAATATATATATTCTGAATCACTTTGCTGTACACCTGAAACTAACACAACATTGTAAATCAACTATACTTCAATTAAAAAAAAAATCACTGTGTGGTTTCTGTCTCTTAATTGGACCTGAACTGCTGCATGATATTTATATGCAACAACACGTAAAGAATATGCAGTGGGTTCTGGTGTCAGACCACTTCCTCCTCTCTAAGAGTTTCCAACCTGATAGCTTTCTGTTTTTTTTTTTTCTCTTCCATTTCTTTCTTTCCCTCCCTTCCTCCCTTCCTCCTTCCCACCCTCTCTCTTTCTCTCTCTCTTCCAGCTCAGAAGATGGCTGGATAACGTGAGACTTCAGCATCTCTAACTTGAGGGTGCCATCCTGGTGTTCTGCTGAAGAAACTCCACTTTCTTTTCCCAACACTAACATGGCCTCTGCTGGCTCTGACTATGGGAAGGGCTTTAAAGCTGGTTTGGCAGGGAGCTTTTTCAGTCCTAGTATCTCACAAGGAAATGGACCCTCCCATTTATTCAGCACTGTGACATTTCCTATATAATTCCACTGCAGGATACAGCTTCCCTTCATGAAATCAATTTCTTAATGCTTTGCAGTGTTAGAAATGCCGGAAAAGGAAGCCTTATGTAAGGCGTGGTGATATTAAGTGGAGAACAGCAAGACATTTAAAAGTCCATAGCTCCTGAAGGACAAATTATAAATGCCCATCCCTTTGAGGCTACTATTGGTTGACAATGGCTAATAGTCTCCCATAGGGAAGAGCCAATGAGAAACCATGGAGATTCTAGAATAAGCTTTGCACTGGGGCATTTGAGGAAGGAGTACCTATGTAAGGCAAGCTCCTTATTCCTTCGGACTTGGAGCTGTTCTGTAACTCAGCCTCACAGGTCTCCTAACCCTGACAGCTTCCAGGATGACTCTTCTCTGGTCTCACAGCTTCCCACATTCTCCTTTCTGCTCTCACAAAACAATTATGCTCTAGGCACAGGAGAATAAAATCCCTGTGGTTAAACATTCTATAAATGAGAAAAACAAGGTAGAAACTTTCGTCTCTTGCTTATACCATGGAAGAATTATGGTGGAAAAAAAATGAGCGTGAAGAGACTCTGTATTTTTTCCTAGGACAGTATTCCCCTCTACTGGTGAAAGCCTGTAACTTTTCTCCTCCAACCAAAGCAGCTTTAAAAAAAAAAGTAATCAACTAGGGTCGTTGTTTCTGTATTCTAGGGCAACATTTGGTGTTTTCTTGCACATACCACATTGTTTTCAGAGCCTGAAGAAATCTCCAAGGAAATCATCTTTTATTTTCTCACATATTAAATTCTGAAATTTTCTTCCCCAAACAGTGCCCTGGTGTCTGGGGAGAGACTGCATTTATTTACCAAATGAGTATTTCTCTCCCAGCATGTGTTTTATTTTCCACAGAGCCCAACTAATTATACTTTAGAATCCTTCTAAAGTATAATTTTGTTTGTTTGTTTGTTTAAAAGTATTTATTTAGATAGGGAACAGAAAGGGGTTTAAGCTTCATCACCTTCCAGTTAATCTACCTCTAGCAGAACCATAGTAAGGCCTGACCACCCCTCCTGGGCCAGGCCCTCATCAGTTCCCCACCCCTGCCCCCGTTCCCGCCACTCTAGGGACCCACGCACAGCTGGCTAAGGGGAGGTGCTGGACACAGGAGGCTCCAAGGCTACAAATCTGATGAGAGGCAATCCATAAACGTTTTTAAAGCAGAGTGATCATTCGAGAGAGCCCCCCACTCCTGTCCCTGAGCTCCAGCTCTATGTCAGCGACCTTGAGCCCTCTCTCCCAAAACGGAAGTCTGGCCCTCAGGCCACCTAGCCTCTTTCCCCAAGGTGGGATATAAAGTATAACATACTCTTTCAGTGTTTATCCCCGGAGACCCTCCTCCTCTTAGTTTCCCCCGAGAATGAATGGTGCAGATGTATTGCAGAGTTGAGAAATGATAGGTATCTGGTATCAAATTCAGTTGACTTAATAAGATCCTTGGGACCTAAACTTGAGGCTATGCCATTGACTTCTGTTTTCTGAGGAATGTTAAGTCAGAAAGTCCTGGAGGAAGTGGGCTGTTCTAATGACTCACCTGAGAGTCATTAGCCCAGAGGAGGTGCCTTATTAGACTCTAAGAGGATAACTGAGCCCTATAACATCTACACATATTAACACTGGTGTGATTTTTGCATTGATATTTAACATGAGGAGGAAGTAGGAAACACATGTAAACAGGGGAGAAAAAGGAAATTGATGTTTGGATTAGATTCCTCTCATTATTCATCTGGACATTCTGATGGAGGCAGTGAGGTAAATAATCAAAACAATGTATTTACAGGCAGTTTTCAGAGTATTACTTGAATACCGTTGCTATCCTAGTGGGCTTGCTTCATGTATTATGTGCATAAATGTTTAAACACATCCTTACAGCACAATAATAATTATTCCAAACTCAACTCCCAATTAATTTTGAAAGCTTGGTGTCCTTTTTCCACTGTTTTTTTCCCCCTCCACTGTTTTGAATTGCATATTGACTTTCTCCTAAAACTAATACTATTGTGGAGAGTGTTAAAACCTAATTTTCAAAAAAGGTTAAAATCATGACTCTCAAAGAGATAAAAATGAATAGGTGTTAAAGATTTTATTCTACTCATTAACCAATGATATTACCCAAAAGCTGGACTTGCCTCTTGGTGGGTGTCGAGCCAATAGACACCACTAAGTCGAAGATTGGGAGAAGGAAGGATTTATTATTACTTGCAGCAAGTAAGGAGAACACCAGGGATCATTCCCAAAGAAGTGTCTCTCTGAACAGCAAAATTGGGAAAGCTTTAAGCTAAGGGTACGTGAATATTAATGAAGGGGTTTGAGCAGAGGAGAATTCTGCGTAGAATTGGGGCAAAGGTCTACAGTGTCCAAGCTTTAGTTGATTTAAGTCGGGAGGGTCAACATCAGGGGGCCTTAGTTCCTGCAGAACTCAAAGACCTGTATCAGATTGTTATGTATATCCCTTGAGGAGGAAGCAGGACTCTTTTTTTGTTTTTGTCTTTTTGCTGAATTGTTGTTTCTTGACTGCTTTTCCTGGGTTCTTGCATTCCTTTACTTCCCCTAAGAACACATTACTGAGACCTGTTCAAGGGCAAGCATTGTGGCCAGACTTAGATCACAAAACAGCTTAGGCCAAAATGGCTTCTCTTATGTCATGAAAGCCATTCCTGGTTCTCTTTCTCCAGAGACCTCCTACCTTATCTGTTTACAATCATGGTACCAGGCAGATGTTATAACCGGATCAAGAAAATTGGTTTTCCCACAGGAGGGGAAGGGAAATCAATTGCATTTCTACTGGACAGGATATTTGTATGTCAATAGACAAGAATTAATTTTGCATTGTTACTACTTATCTTCAATTTACAGAGTTGCAAAAGAGCTCAAGGACAATAACAGACTAGAATCAGATAATCCTGAGAGTGTTCCCTAGAGCCCAGACAATGCAGAGTTTTCCAGTGAAGCACAAAATTTTTCTATAAGAGAAAATAATTTTATGCTTGACGCTTTTTCCTTTATTAGTTTTCTTAGAAAACAGGCAGATCCAAGGCTCACTCTGCAACCTCTAGGTTTCTGTATCAGATGCTTCTTGTTATTTCTCCAACACAGGATACAGTGAACCTGGGTAAGAATTTGCATAGTACACATGTGAGGCAGTCTATGGTTAGAAGTTTTTTCCCCAATGAAGTTTTATTTAACTATGTGAAATACCCAGTTTTCTCTTGTTCCTTAGCATTCATTCTATCCATTTAGCAAATATTTACCAGTCACCTATTTATCTGGTATTAGGTCTAAGAAAACAGAACTAGATCAGACAAGGTCTCTGTTCTCAAGGATCTTGAATACAGAGATAGGAATTTTATTTCAGACACTCAGAGGCATAAGAAATATCAACGTAATTTATTTTCTTTAAATCAAAGGTATTCTGAAACTGAAACCCAGACACTTGTTTGGCAAATCATTTGATCTTAGTCATCATCCAGCTTCCGTGGGGTCATCTGAAGGTCCCAATGGTAATAAAAAAAGCAAAATATTTGTGGGACTTGTCTGTGGTCTTTGGTCCCAAAGGAGAAAATTGTGCAAAGCTTAATAATGTAGTAGGCATTCCGGCAAGCTCATTCATGTGCATTGTCTCTGCTTTTGGTTGTCTTTGACTAGGTTATCTTACAATTCCATTGAGATAGAAGTTAACTTGTAGCACTAATAATAATGCAAATGTTTCCTGTGCACAGCTAAGCAAATGATTCCTGTTCATGGCAGTGAAGATGAGTTTTGTCAGATAGAGAATATAAATCTCTGGAAGTCCAATTTCCACTTGAACTGGTTTTTATATAGCTTACTGGTTCTCTCATTAATTATTGAGTTAAATAAAATCCTTGATGTGTTCATTTTGTGTTTGTGTGAGAGTCATGATTTTACCCTCTTTTAAAATGTATACACTCTGTTAACCAAAAAAATTATACAGGAGGCTGCAAATAAGAGTTTATTTGGGGTCTTAAGAATTCCAATTCAGGAGACACAGACTTAGGTAAACCCGAAAGAGTGCTCTGAGGAAGAGAAAAAGTCAGGGGCTTATAAAGACAAAAAACCACGACGTTGTTAATTAAAAGTTGCCTGGTGAGAACTGCAACTGACTCTGACGCCAGCCAGAAAATATTTGTCCATAAGGAATCACAAGTTGTTTTAGGGTAGGGGTCCAATAAGTAGACTGGGATGAGTTGTTTTAGGTAAGGGTCCGGTAAATATCTTGAGTTTCTGGCAGGTGTTCTGGACGACTTCTTCAGGTAAGAAGGTCAGATTCCATCCAGGCTGAGAGGTGCATAAGTCACACTTCCTCAATGGCCTCCCAGCTCCATTTTAGAGAGCTCTTAGCAATACCGACTCCATTTTGATTTTCCTTTGACAAGTCTCATGAATATGATCCTACTGAAGCTCACATGTCATTTGAAGTGGTTTCCAGCCTCAGTAGGGTTGATATACTTGCCAGGGATCTGTAGTTTTAGGGCTGCTGCCTGGTTGTGCAGGTTTTATACTCAACTCTAGGAGGTACCATTCACACAGACCAGCAGTAAAATTTTTCAGATAGTAAATATGTCCTAGGCCAAAGGTTTCTGTCATAACTGCTCAGTTCTGTAGTTGCAACTGTAATTGCAGCTATAGGCAATACTTTAATGCATAGACATGGCTGTATCCCCTGCAAATTTTATTTACAAAAACAGGCACCAGCCCATGGGCTGTAGTTTGCCAACTCCTGACATGTACCATGGTAGCTTATCAGTGGCCCCCTTGGAAAGCTGTAAGAGGATGAGAAGTAGGACCTATCATGCATCTCTTTCTTTCCCCTGTTCTACCCACTCCTCAAAAGGTGCTTGGTTTTTTCCTCATTATGCTCTAGCATAGTTTTCTCAAAAAGTCTGGTCTTTTGAAAATGAAAGACAGGAGGCAATTTGTCAGGAAATTTCACTTTGGTCCCATAATGTCCCTAAATCAAAGGACCAGAAGACTGGGGCTACCTTGATGGAAACAAAGAGGAGAAAAATACACGATCGAAACACAAATTGAGGTCTCAGTAAGCTATCCTGTCACAGAGATAAGACCTATTTTTTTCTGTAATCATTATTTTAAAATTTTTCTTATTTTTGTGCAATACTTTATGGTTTTTCAAAACACTTTTCACATGTACACAGACATAAATAGCAAAGCAGGAAGAGCTAAATCAGTGGTGTCCTAGTCAATGTTTGACAACTAGCAAAAGACTTAAACTAGGTCAGAAAAAGCCATACGGCTTTTGTCTACTGTTTCTGGGATGCTTGCTCGGGAAGCAACCAGTTATCTGATAGGAAATCTGACTCCCTTGAGTCTACCTTGCTGGAGAGGACACATGTAGGTGCTTTGAAGATGGCCACCATCAACTGCCAGCTATGTGAGTGAGCTGTCCTGAATGTGCAGGCCAGCTAACCCTTCAGACAACTATGGCATCGACTGAGGTCTGATTGTAACTATATAAGGAACCCCAAGTGAGAACCACCTAGCTAAGCTATTCATGAATTTCTTACCCCTGTAATTGTGAGCAAAATAAAATGGTTATTGTTTTATACCACCAATTTTAGATTAGTTTGTTATACAGCAGAAGGAACTGCAATAGGAAGAAAACAACCGTGTTTAAAGAGTCACTGTATCCAGAGAGTGAAGGAGAGAGAGGAATCAAAGAAGATTCTAGAGATTGAATCTTGCAGAAAATAATTTCATCATCTTGATGAACAGGAAAATGAATTGAAGAATTAAAATGAAGGAGAGAAGATGATGCTGATGATCTCGAGTATATTCAATTTGGAATGTGTCTTAGTTCAGGCTGCTATCACAGAATACCATAGACTAGGTGGCTTAAACAACAAAAATGTATTTCTCATAAGTTCTGGAGGCTGGACAATTTAAGATGAAGATTCTGGGAGATCCAGTGTCTGGTGAGGGGCCACTTCCTGTTTGCAGTTGGCCATTTTCTCTTGGCATCCTCACATGGCAGAGAGCAGAGAGCCAGCTGTGTCTCTTCTTTTAAGAGCACTGTGATATACAAGTTATAATAAGATGTAAACTGATACAGCCACTATGGAGAACAGTATGGAGGTTCCTTAAAAAACTAAAAATAGAACTACCATATGACCCAGCAATCCTACTACTGGGCATATACCCTGAGGAAACCATAATTCAAAAAGTACATGCACCCCAATGTTCATAGCACCACCATTTACAGTAGCCAGGACATGGAAGCAACTTAAACGTCCAGTGACAGGAATGGATAAAGAAGATATGGTATATATATACAATGGAATATTACTCAGCCATAAAAAGGAATGGAGTTGGGTTATTTGTGGAGATGTAGATGGACCTAGAGAGTGTCATACAGAGTGAAGTAAGTCAGAAAGAGAAAAGCATATATTGTACAATAATGCATATATGTGAAGTCTAGAGAAATGGTATAGGTGATCTTATTGGCAAAGCAGAAATAGAGACAGACATAGAGAACAAATGTATGGATACCAAGGGGGAAAGAGGTGGGGTGGGAGGAACTGGAAGATTGGGATTGACACGTATACATTATTGATACTATGTATAAAATAGACAACTGATGGGAACATACTGTATGGCACAGGGAACTCTACCTAATGCGCTGTGGTAACCTAAATGGGAAGGAAGTCCAAAAGGGAGGGGATATCTATATGTGTATAGCTGATTCATTTTGTTGTGCAGTAGGGGCTAACACAACATTGTAAAGCAACCATACTCCAATAAAAATTAATTTTAAAAAAATGTCTTTGGTCTTCTTCCCTGTTCCTGGCAAAGAGCTCCCACAGTCCTTGTAACGTCCTAAGTGACACAGCAATGAAGGTGTCTTTTGTTAGTCAAAACAAGCCCCTTTCAACCGCACCTGAAATTTTGTTAAGGAGGTGGGTTTTGGAAAGCCCCTAAGCTTGGGGGCTGGTTCCCAGGGAAGGCAATCATGTGATTAGAAGGTTGAAACTTTCAGCCCCACCCCATAACCTCCTGGGAGGGGAGAGGGGCTAGAGGTTGAATTACTCCCCAACCAATGATTTAATCAACCATGCCTACATAATGAAGCCTCCATAAATATCCCTGAAGTACAGAGTTTGGAGAGCATCCTGGTTGGTGAACACGTGGAGGCTCTGGAAAGGTGGGTTCCCAGGGAGGGCTTGGAAGCTTTGCTCCCCTGCCCACGTACCTTGCCCTATGCGTCTCTTCCATTTGGCTGTTCCTGCACTATATCCTTCTATAATAAACCAGTAATCTAGTATGTAAAATATTTTTCTGAGTTCTGTGAGCCATTCTAGTAAATTAATTGCACCTGAGGAGGGGGTCATGGGAACCTCTGATTTATAGCTGGTCAGTCAGAAGCACAGGTGACAACCTGGGATTTGTGTTTGTATCTGAAGTGGGGCCACTCTCCTGGGACTGAGCCCTTAACCTGTGAGATCTGATGCTATTCCCAGGTAGTTAGTGTCAGATGTAGTTAAATTGTAGGACGCCCAGTGGATATCCTTCAAAGAACTGGAGAATTGCTTGGTGTGCGAAAAACTGCACACATCTGGTCACAGAAGTGCTCAGTGTGAGTAGTAGAAACAGAAGAAATGTAAGAGTGTTTTTCCTCTTTCAGGCAATAATTCCATTCATGAGGGCTCTACCCTTATGACCTAATCAACTCCCAAAGGCCTTGGCCCCCTAATACCATCACTTGGAGGTTAGAATTTTAACATATGAATTGTAGGGAAACAGAAGTATTCAGTTTATAACAGGATGTGTCAAAAATACTGCATACATTCACAAAAGGATTTGTATAATAATATTCATAGTACTTTAATTGGGTTATTCCCAAACTAAAGATGACCTAAGTGCTTCTTAATAGGAACCTAAATATTCATATTATTGAAGGAAATAATTTTCTTTGATAATAAAATGAACACTTTTGATGTGATATCCTTTCCTTATTTAATATTAATTTTCTTTTTTTTTTTTTTTTTTTTTTTGCGGTACGTGGGCCTCTCACTGTTGTGGCCTCTCCCCGTTGCGGAGCACAGGCTCCGGACGCGCAGGCTCAGCGGCCATGGCTCACGGGCCCAGCCGCTCCACGGCATGTGGGATCTTCCCTGACCGGGGCACGAACCCGTGTCCCCTGCATTGGCAGGCGGACTCTCAACCACTGCGCCACCAGGGAAGCCCCTAATTTTCTTTTTTTAGAAAAGAGAATACATGAATAAAAAAATAGAACAATTGGAAGTCAACAGGCTTTTTAAAAAAATTAAAAGTCACAATGTATTTGTATTGCACTGCTTTTCAAAAAGAAGAGATTGTCCGTGAGGAACACAGAGCTTGTTAGATGAGGAAATGACATGTAAGAGATGATCTTTCACTTAAATGGGTAGATTTCTGATTGGCACCCAGTGGACCAGGTTTTATTTTAAAACCTTTGATTATTTGAATGTATATTCTGACCTACTGTTTTATTTGAGACATGGATACTCTAGTCACATGTAACCATTACAAAATCACTAGACTTCTCACATTTTCTTTTAAAAATTTCAACAACAAAGGCATTTTTTTAAATTTAAGAAGTACTACGTATAAATGATAAAAAAATCAAATAGTTCAAAAGAGTATACTATGACAAAAGTAAGTTGTCCTCATAGCTCAGACCCTTTTTCTCCCTTACCATAAGCATCCACTGTGAAGTTTCTTGTGGCTTTTTCCATAAATATTCTATGTTAATGCAAGTGTATGTAGGTGTATGTATAGACATAAATACACCCAATTTTTACCCAAATATATTCTTTATCTTGATGTACCTGAGAGAGACTGTTCCTTTTAGATCTACTCTGGTCCTTTCATGGTGGCATAGCTTTCTAACATATGACTGTGCCAATATGTTACACTATATCTCAAATATGTATTATACTATATATATGAATATATATTTAACATGTTTCTTATTAATGAGCATTCAGTTTGCTTTGTTTTTAAAAACTACAACTGCAATTAGCATATGTGTGTATATATGTTTTTCATATATACATAAAATCATATATGTCAATGAGAGTTTATAGCATAAACTTCTGAAAATGGAAGGGCTAGGTCAATGGGCATATTAATTTTATATTTTAAAAGATAATATCAAATACCAAATCTCTTTGCCCCCCAAGGAGATTTAACCAGCTTCACTCCCACTGCCTATTTTCTCACATCTTTACCAATGTATGTTATCACTGAATACTTTTTTTCTGCATTATTATTGGTGAAATAAATACTATATCATTGCTTTAATTTGCATTTTAAAAATTATTAGTTTTAGTGCTTTTAATATATTTTTGGCTAGTTATATTTCCCTTTCCCTGAATTTGCCAGTTTTCTTGTTTTTAATAGACTTTCAAGGCTCTTTGTATATTAGGTACTATTAACTACGAGCTATTCAGTTGTAAATAAGTGTACTGCCCAGGAGAGGAGTGTCGGCCTCTGGAAGGCACATTCTGGCCATCTCACCACATGCGACAAATGAATGAAGCAAGGTGACCATAAAGTCAGAGGTCTTTTCCCAATAAATTCTGAAAGGATCAGGACATCTGTTTTATGGGCTTTCTCGTTCTGAAATGAGCCTATCTTGGAATATAATTATTAAAAACATACCCTGCTGCATGAATAATAATTAAATGGCATAACTTCACTTAAAGGACAGTGGAACAATGACACAGCATTCTTAAATTTACAATAAAACATTAAACATGGCTCCTAAAGTAGTGAGTTAGCTGGGCTCTGTGGCATAAGACTCATCTTAGCCTTAGAGATTTGCTTCTTTCACTCCATTTCTAAAATAGATTAGCAGAGATGGAATGTTTAAAGATTTAGGCACATTTTGGAGCTTAAAATCAAATTGTATGTTTATTTCTGTTACAGCCTTTGCTCCATCAGGAAGACTATCTCCCCAGGTTGGGATCATCATATCCAGGTCTGCAGAGAACCCCAGAGACCAAAGATTTGATTTTCTCTTAATAGGGATGTTAAAAGTGCAGTTTGGTGTTTTTTGCTCAAATAAAGACAAAGGGCTGAGAAGTTGAGCTACTAATAACCCTTACAGAAGTCAGCAAGTATACATGTGCTGCCCAAGGAACACAATGAAGTTATGAATTGAATTCACCTCTCGTCACAAGTGGCCAGGGCCCAGCAGGCCCTGTGGTCCAGTAAGGAAAGACATATTTCTTTTCTCTGTGATGGCAGCTGCCACCGTCATTTTGCAATGACCTCATGTGGCTGAGTTTCCTACAAAGTCTCTGTGCAGGACCAAGCATGACCAAGATGCAGGTTATGCTCTCAGTTTTCAAGTGTTATCTAATCTCTCCTTACTTCAGAGGCTTAGAAGAAATTAGAATTTATAGGCCACTTGAGTTCAGAGACTGAAATGTCAGCCAGTAACTGAGTCACAGGCCATTGGGTGCCAGATGCTTATAATCCACCATCCAATGGAGGCTTTGTACTTAACAGAGCCCTGATAGTTTAAAAGATATGAGATTAGTGTCCACATAAAATCGTCCACTGATATTCATGTTGCTATCTGTTTTTATCCAAATATTGAAGAAGTGGGAAGTTCTTTAATTAAAAATTGTGCAGCATATCTAAAACTGCAAAAGTGATCAGCAAATAGATTGTATGAGGTGATGGGTCAGAGAGGTCCTTATGACAGGAAGGGGTGAGTGGTACAATGAGAAGAATTATCCAGTGCTATGTACTGAGTATAGGGTATCTGCTGACGTAGGAGGAGACGTCTGAGATTTTTGCTGCATTTCGCTATCAGTAAAAATTCAAGTTGACATGATGCATATGGTAGCACCTCTAGGAATAGATCCAGGTTATGCATCTCTAGCAGGAATGTCTAGACGATGTCACAGACGATGTAGTCTTCTCATAAACCCTATTACATAGTACACATTTTCAACTTATTGAGTTAGTGATGATGTTTACTTTGATCACTTGACTAAAGTTGTATCTGCCATGCTTCTCCACTGTAACATTACACTCTTCCCCCTTTGTAATTAAAAAAATATATATTTTTTTATTTTTTAAGGGAAGGTACTTTAAATCTATAAATATCTCTTTCCTCATCACTTTCAGTGTACTCAACTAAACAGGAAAACTAAACAGGATATAAATAAATACATATCGTATTTAGTTCTCCTGTTTAGTTTAATGGTAATAACCTGTTATTACCATCATGTATTTTGGTACTCAAATTCTCCCAGAGTTGCCCAGTGGGAGTCTCTTTAAGCTAGCTTCTTCTTTTTGACAAGACCCATTGTTCTTTGAATACTTCTTGAGTTTCTATCACAAGATACTCTAGGTTCATTTTGTATTTTCTCTTCCTTCTCCAACCTGAGGTCAGACATTTTGCCAAGGTGCCTTTTAATGAAGAACAGATAAAACCAACTTACCATGATAGAAATCAAATCAATGTCTGCCTGTGGTAGGGTTAGGAGTAATTGACTGCAAAGGAGCACAGAGGAGCTTTCTGGCATGATGAAAATGTACCATATCTTGATTGGAGAGGTCATTACAAGGTTAGGTACATTTGGCAAAACTTATTTTATTGAGTTATGAGTTCTTTTACATTGTGGATACAAGTTCTTTGTCAGATATACGTACTTAAAATTTCTCTAGTCTCAAGTGTCTTATCCTTTCATTTTCTTTTTATTTTTTAATTTATTTTTAAATTTTTTAAACTTTTATTTATTTATTTATTTATTTATTTATTTATTTATTTATTTTTGCAGTACGCGGGCCTCTCACTGTTGTGGCCTCTCCCGGTGTGGAGCACAGGCTCCAGACGTGCAGGCTCAGTGGCCATGGCTCACGGGCCTAGCTGCTCCGCAGCACGTGGGATCTTCCTGGACCAGGGCACGAACCCGTGTCCCCTGCATCGGCAGGCGGACTCTCAATCACTGCGCCACCAGGGAAGCCCTATTTTTTAAAATTTTATTATTTTTTAACATCTTCACTGGAGTATAATTGCTTTACAATGGTGTGTTAATTGCTGCTGTATAACAAACTGAATCAGCTAAACATATATACATATTTCCCCATATCTGCCCCCTCTTGCATCTCCCTCCCACCATCCCTATCCCACCCCTCCAGGTGGTCACAAAGCACCGAGCTGATCTCCCTGTACTATGCAGCTGCTTCCCACTAGCTATCTATTTTACATTTGGTAGTGTATATATAAGTCCATGCCACTCTCTCGCTTCGTCCCAGCTTACCCTTCCCCCTCCCTGTGTCCTCAAGTCCATTCTCTATGTCTGTGTCTTTATTCCAGTCCTGCCCCTAGGTTCTTCAGAAACTTTTTTTTTTTAATTCCATATGTTAGCATACAGTATTTATTTTTCTCTTTCTGACTTACTTCAATCTGTATGACAGTCCCTAGGTCCATCCACCTCACTACAAATAAATCAATTATGTTTCTTTTTATGGCTGAGTAATATGCCACTGTATATAAGTGCCACATCTTCTTTATCCATTCATCTGTCGGTGGACCTGTAGGTTGCTTCCATGTCCTGGCTATTGTAAATAGAGCTGCAATGAACATTGTGATACACGACTCTTTTTGAATTATGGTTTTCTCAGGGTATATACCCAGGAGTGAGACTGATGGGTCATATAGTAGTTCTGTGTTTAGTTTTTAAGGAAGCTTCATACTGTTCTCCATAGTGGCTGTATCAATTTACATTCCCACCAACAGTGCAAGAGGGTTCCCTTTTCTCCACACCCTCTCCAGCATTTATTGTTTGTATATATATATTTTTTTCTTTTTTTTGCGGTATGCGGGCCTCTCACTGTTGTGGCCTCTCCTGTTGCGGAGCACAGGCTCCGGATGCGCAGGCCCAGCGGCCATGGCTCACGGGCCCAGCCGCTCCGCGGCATATGGGATCCTCCCAGACCGGGGCACGAACCCGTATCCCCTGCATCGGCAGGCGGACTCTTAACCACTGCGCCACCAGGGAGGCCCCCTATTGTTTGTATATTTTTTGATGATGGACATTCTGACTGGTGCGAGGTGACATAGCATTGTAGTCCTGATTTGCATTTCTGTAACGATTATGATGTTGAGCATCCTTTCATGTGTTTGTTGGCAATCTGTGTATCTTCTTTGGAGAAATGTCTATTTATGTCTTCTGCCCATTTATTGACTGGGTTGTTGTTTTTCTGATATTGAGCTGGATGAGCTGCTTGTATATTTTGGAGATTACTCTTTGTCAGTTGTTTCATTTGTGAATATTTTCTCCCATTCTGAGGGTTGTCTTTTCATCCTGTTTATGATTTCCTTTGCTGTGCAAAAGCTTTTAAGTTTCATTAGGTCCCATTTGTTTATTTTTGTTTTTATTTCCATTTCTCTAGGAGGTGGGTCAAAAAGGATCTTGCAGTGATTTATGTCATAGAGTGTTCTGCTGATGTTTTCCCCTAAGAGTTTTATAGTGTCTGGCCTTACATTTAGGTCTTTAATCCATTTAGAGTTTATTTTTGTGTATGGTGTTAGGGAGTGTTCTAATGTCATTCTTTTACATGTAGCTGTCCAGTTTTCCCAGCACCACTTATTGAGGAGGTTGTCTTTTCTCCATTGTATATTCTTGCTTCCTTTATCAAAAATAAGGTGACCATATGTGTGTGGGTTTATCTCTGTGCTTTCTATCTTGCTCCATTTATCTATATTTCTGTTTTTGTGCCAGTAACATACTGTCTTGATTACTGTAGCTTTGTAGTATAGTCTGAAGTCCAGGAGCCTGATTCCTCCAGCTCCATTTTTCTTTCTCAAGATTGCTTTGGCTATTCAGGGTCTTTTGTGTTTCCATACAAATTGTGAAATTTTTTGTTCTAGTTCTGTGAAAGATGCCAGTGGTAGTTTAATAGAGATTGCATTGAATCTGTAGATTGCTTTGTGTAGTATAGTCATTTTCACAATATTGATTCTTCCAATCCAGGAGCATGGCATATCTCTCCATCTGTTTATGTTATCTTTGATGTCTTTCATCAGTGTTTTATAGTTTTCTGTGTACAGGTGTTTTGTCTCCTTAAGTAGGTTTTCCTAGGTATTTTACTCTTTTTCTTGCGATGGTAAATGGGATTGTTTCCTTAATTTCTCTTTGGATCTTTCTTTGTTACTGTATAGGAATGCAAGGGATTTCTGTGCATTAATTTTGTATCCTGCAACCTTACCAAATTCATTGATTAGTTCTAGGAGTTTTCTGATGGCATCTTTAGGATTCTCTATGTACAGTATCATGTCATTGGCAAACAGTGACAGTTTTACTCCTTCTTTTCTAATTTGTATTGTTTTTATTTCTTTTTCTTCTCTGATTGCTGTGGCTAGGACTTCCAGTACTATGTTGACTAATAGTGGGGAGAGTGGACATCCTTGTTGTTTTCCTGACCTTAGAGGAAAGGCTTTCAGTTTTTCACCACTGAGAATGATGTTTGTTGTGTGTTTGTCATATATGGCTTTTATTATTTGAGGTAGGTTCCCTCTAATGCCCACTTTCTGGAGAGTTTTTATCATAAATGCGTGTTGAATTTTGTCAAATCTTTTTTGCATCTGTTGAGATGAGCATATGGTTTTTATTCTTTAATTTGTTAATATGTTGTATCACATTGATTGATTTGTGTATATTATAGAATCCTTGCATCCCTGGGATAAATCCCACTTGATCATGGTGTGTGATCCTTTTAATGTGTTGTTGGATTCTGTTTGCTGGTATTTGGTTGAGGATTTTTGCTTCTATGTTCATCAGTGATATTGGTCCATAATTTTCTTTTTTCTGACGTCCTTGTCTGGTTTTGGTATCGGGGTGATGGTAGCCTCATAGACGAGTTTGGGAGTGTTCCTCCCTCCGCAATTTTTTTGAGAAGGATAGGTGTTAACTCTTTTGTAATTGTTTGATAGAATTCACCTGTGAAGCCATCTGGTCCTGGACTTTTGTTTGTTGGAAGATTTTTAATTACAGTTTCAATTTCATTAACTGTGATTGGCCTGTTTATATATTTTAATTCTTCCTGGTTCAATCTTGGAAGGGTCTACTTTTCCAAGAATTTGTCCATTTCTTTAAGGTTGTTCATTTTTTGGGCATATAGTTGCTTGTAGTAATCTCTTATGATCTTTTGTATTTTTGCGGTGTTAGTTGTGATCTCTCCTTTTCTTATCTAATTTTATTGATTTGCGTCCTCTCCCTTTTTTTCTTGATGAGTCTAGCTAAAGGTTTATTAATATTGTTTATCTTCTCAAAGAACCAGCTTTTAGTTTTATTGATCTTTGTTATTGTTTTCTTTGTTTCTATTTCATTTATTTCTGCTCTGATCTTTATGTTTTCTTTCCTTCTACTAATTTTGGGTTTTCTTTGTTCCTCTTTTTCTAATTGCTTTAGGTGTTAAGTTAGATTGTTTATTTGAGATTTTTCTTGTTTCTTGAGGTGAGCTTGAATTGCTATGAATTTCCCTCTTAGAACTGCCTTTGTTGTGTCCCACAGGTTTTGGATCATCGTGTTTTGATTGTCATTTGTTTGTAGGTATTTTTTGATTTCCTCTTTGATTTCTTCAGTGATCTCTTGGTTATTTAGCAGCACACTGTGTAGCCTCCATATATTTGTGGTTTTTACTGTTTTTTTTTCCTGTAATTGATTTCTAAATTCATAGCCTGTTGGTTGGAAAAGATGCTTGGTATGATTTCAATTTTCTTAAATTTTTCAAGGTTTTATTTGTGACCCAAAATGTGATCTATTCTGGAGAATGTTCTGTGTGCACTTGAGAAGAAAGTGTATTCTTCTGCTTTTGGGTAGAATGTCCTAAAAATATCAATTAAGTCTATCTGGTCTATTGTGTCCTTTAAAGCTTGTGCTTTCTTATTTATTTTCTGTCTGGAAGATCTGTGTATTGGTGTAAGTGGGGTGTTAAAGTCCCCCACTATTATTGTGTTACTGTCGATTTCTCCTTTTATGGCTGGTTAGCATTTGCCTTATGTATTGAGGTGCTCCTTGTTTTGGGTGCATAAATATTTATAATTGTTATGTTTTCTTCTTGGATCAATCACTTGATCATTATGTAGTGTCCTTCCTTATCTCTTGTAACAGTCTTTATTTTAAGGTCTATTTTGTGTGATATGAGTATTGCTAATCCAGCTTTCTTGTCATTTGTATTTGCATGGAATATCTTTTTCCATACCCTCAGCCTCAGTCTGTATATGTCCCTGTGTCTGAAGTGGGTCTCCTGTAGACACCATATTGTTTTCTGTATTCATTCAGCCAGTCTGTGCCTTTTGGTTGGAGCATTTAATCCATTTACATTCAAGGTGATTATCAATATGTATGTTCCTATTACCATTTTCTTAATTGATTTGGGTTTGTTTCTGTGTTTCTCACTTAGAGAATTTCCTTTAGCATTTGTTTTGAAACTGGTTTGGTAGTGCTGAATTCTCATAGCTTTTGCTTGTCTGTAAAGCTTCTGATTTCTCCATTGAATCTGAATGAGATCCTTGCTGGGTAAAGTAATCTTGGTTGTAGGTTTTTCCCTTCATCACTTTAAATATGTCCTGCCACTCCCTTCTGGTTTGCAGAGTTTCTGCTGAAAGGTCAGCTGTTAACCTTATGGGGATTCCCTTGTATGTTATTTGTTGTTTTTCCCTTGCTGCTTTTAATATTTTTTCTTTGTATTTAATTTTTGATAGTTTGAATAATATGTGTCTCAGCATATTTCTCTCTGGGTTTATCCTATATTTCTCTTTGGATTTATCCTGTATGGGACTCTCTGTGCTTCCTGGACTTGATTGACTATTTCCTTTCCCACATTAGGGAAATTTTCAACTATAATCTCTTCAAATATTTTCTCAGACCGTTTCTTTTTCACTTCTTCTTCTGGGTCCCCTATAATTGGAATGTTGGTGCATTTAATGTTGTCCCAGAGGTCTCTGAGACTATCCTCAATTCTTTTCATTCTGTTTTCTTTATTCTGCTACAAGGGAATTATTTCCACCATTTTATCTTCCAGCTCACTTATCTGTTCTTTTGTCTCAGTTATTCTGGTATTGATTCCTTCTAGAGTATTTTTAATTTCAGTTTTTATGTTGTTCATCACTGTTTGTTTGCTCTTTAGTTATTCTAGATCATTGTTGAATGTTTCTTGTATTTTCTCCATTCTGTTTCTGAGATTTTGGATCATCTTTACTGTCATTACTCTGAATTCTTTGTCAGGTAGGTTGCCTATTTCATCTTCATTTATTTGGTCTTGTAGGTTTTTACCTTGCTCCTTCTACTGTAACATAATTTTTGTCATTTCATTTTTTTTTTTTTTTGATGGGTGGGTCTGTATTCCTGTCTTACTCGTTGTTTGGCCTGAGATGTCCAGCACTGGATTTTGCAGGCAGTTGGATAGAGCCAGGTCTTGGTGCTGAGATGAGGACCTCTAGGAGGCCTCACTGTGATTAATATTCCTTGGGGCCTGAGGTTCTCTGTTAGCCCAGAGGTTTGGACTTGGGGCTCCCACCACAGGAGCTCAGGCCCAACCTCCAGCCCGGATGCTGGGGGTTCCGCCCATCCCCTTAGGTGTCCATGGTCCCCCACCAGTGCCTCATAGGTGGCCTTATTGTGCAGAGACATGAATTCCACGTCCTCCTAGTCTGTCATCTTGACTCTGCCCCAGGAGAGACCCTTTTTAAATCAAGATTCATTGTCTTTCTCCCCAGGCTAGTCCTCCCTCCTGTTTCTATAGGTGGTGATATTCTCCTAATCAGCAGGAAGTTCTTTGGTAAAAACAGAAAATTTTGGTCAGTGACCATCTGCTTATCACTGGTTAGAAAATAATTTTTGTGAATTTTCCCCCGAGCCATGGGGGTTCCTTCATTACCTTAAGCACCTTGAAACCTCTTTTCTTTTTCTTTCTTCTTCTTCTTTTTTTTAGCTATAAAGGTTTAGGATCATATAATGAAACAGAAGGACTTACTAATAAATAGCATAAGAATGCCAACTTCTCCATGGTCTTTGGCCCTGGGATGGGTAAACTACCTTTCATGTTGGACAGGGATTATATCCTGGCATGAAAAATTTGTTTAAACCTTGAAAATCAAATGTACTGATTCCTTTTCCAAGAACTGTCATTAATTCATTTTTTCATTAGACAAGTCCTGGAGTTTGGTTTCTCTTTTGGTAAAGTGAGTGCAGCATTTCCCATTGGCCAAAAAAAGCAGAGGTCAGTGCAATAAAAAAAAAACCTTAAAACCAAGACATGCTGCACTTCTCAGGTGAAAACTTTTATGCAAGAAAAAAGTATTGATTTATTTCTAAAATATCATTATCTTTTAAAGAAATGCTTCAGAGGGCAAAATATTTTCATTGCTTTGGAAATTAAATAAAAGTACCAGCAAATATTGGCTTAAAGCTGTAACAAATGGGGTCATTTTAAAGACAATCATGCATGTCATTGACATTTGAAATGAAATAATCATGCAAAAAATGAATGTTTGGGTTATTTGTGATGGGAAAGTACAGATGTTGGCCCCTTGATCATGGAGTTTAATAAAGTTAATGGGAATATGTGGATGCTTGGAGAAAGACGGTTTGACCCAACTGTCCTGTAATACTGATGCTTAATATTTTTTTCCATGTCTATTTTATTCTCTCTTTCATCAAATAAAATATCCTGGTCTTTAAACTTTAATTTTATGACCTGTAACTTTTATTATAAACTGGTTCTGACCTAAGAAGTCACTTGGCCAAGTTCTCTCTGTATTTTGTTGATTGGAATGACTTTAGCTGAATTACATTCAGATAAAGTTATCAATTGTTATAGTTGGCCTGGAAGGCCAAATGATGGAGTGGAAAGCTTACTGGACAAGGATTTCTGAGAACTGAGTTCTTGCTCCAGGTCTGTTGGATTGTAGCTAAGCTGTTTTCCTCTTTGGGCCTCAGTTTCATCTGTCAAATAGGGGATGAATATATTGCATGTAACCACCTCAGGTGGCTTTGTGTGACACTAAATAAGTGTGAAAGCAATTTAAAAAATTCTATCAGAATGTAAATTGGTACAACCACTATGGAGAACAGTATGGAGGTTCCTTAAAAAACTAAATAGAACTATCATATGATCCAGCAATTCCACTCCTGGGCATATATCTGGAGAAAACCATAATTTGAAAAGATACATGCACCTCAATTCATTGTAGTGCTATTTACAATAGCTAAGGCATGGAAGCAACCTAAATGTCCATCAACAGATGAATGGATAAAGAAGATGTGGTATATATATACAATGGAATATTACTCAGCCATGAAAAAGAACAAAATAATGCCATTTACAGTAACATGGATGGGCCTAGAGATTATCATACTAAGTGAAGTAAGTCCGACAAAGACAAATATCATATGATATCACTCATATGCGGAATTTAAAAAAAAGATACAAATGAACTTAGTTAAAAAACAGAAACAGACTTACAGATATTGTAAACAAACTTATGGTTACAAAAGTGGAAACGTGGCATGGGGGAGAGATAAATCAGGAGCTTGGGATGAACATACACACACTACTATATATAAGATAGATGACCAACAAGGACCTACTGTATAGCACAGGGAACTCTACTCAGTATTCTGTGATAACCCATATGAGAAAAGAATCTAAAAAATAATGAATATATGTATATGTATAACTGAATCATTTTCCTGTACACCTGAAACTAACATAACATTGTAAATCAAATATACTTTAATAAAGTTAAAATATAAACAATTTAAAAAATTAAAAAAATTCTATAACACTGTACTTTAGAAGACTCTAATTTACATTTCATTGCCTCTATGGTGATCTACATTTGTCAAGTGAATTTATCTTCATGTCCACATTTACTCCCTTTTCCAATTACTCCTTTTCTGACATCAGTGGCATCACCATTCCTCTAATCACAGAGGCTGGAGATTTTGTAGACCCATTCTGTTTTTCTGTGACCTTTTACTGCTGTCTTCAATTTTTCATCCAGCCTCATTATTTCTTCCTCTGTGTTACAGTTCAGTTTCCCTCTTTCACTCTGTTGTCATTGCTATCAATCTCTGTTCAACCTTCTCTTCTTTAGTAATAAGTCAGGAGATATTGTAGCAAGAACCATGTTCAGCTTTATTCCTACTTGGGGGTCTTACCTCACAAAAGACCTAACAAGTGACATTTTAGCTAACACTCTCCAATAGAAAGCAGAGGATAGGGGCTTCCCTGGTGGCGCAGTGGTTGAGAATCTGCCTGCCAATGCAGGGGACATGGGTTCGAGCTCTGGTCTGGGAAGATCCCACATGCCGCAGAGCAACTGGGCCTGTTAGCCACAACTACTGAGCCTGCGCGTCTGGAGCCTGTGCTCCGCAACGAGAGGCTGCGATAGTGAGGGGCCCTCGCACCGCGATGAAGAGTGATCCCTGCTCGCCACAACTAGAGAAAGCCCTTGAACAGAAACAAAGACCCAATACAGCCCAAAATAAATAAATAAATATATCAAAAAAAAAAAAAAAGAAAGAAAGCAGAGGATGGTTTTTATGCATTATACACTGAATCCTATTTTGGGGCAGGCATTTTGGGGACACCTGAACTTGCATAAAAGGAGAACATGATATCCAGAGCTTATGGCTACAGACAGTGTACAGAAGAGATACAGGGAAAGAGTTGATATTTATGGCTGAGGGAGAGGTTCTCCAAAGAATTGAGATTGGTTCTTCTCTTTAGAAGTGGGTTAGAGAAGTGGGTGCTATTTGAAAATCCAGAGAGGGAAAGAGAACCTAGGAAATCTGTTAGCAGGGAGCAGAGGCTCAGGCAGTGAGCAGGAGTCTATATCTTGGGAGGGGGGCTGTTAAGAGCTAGTAATGTCTCCAGCCAAGGATAAGGAACTGAGTGTACAAGAGTGTACCAGGTACTAAGCACCAAATAGATTAGAGGTGGGGATCAGTTTGTTGAATCAAAACAAAGCCAGGTTATCAGAATGGGGGAGGATAATCTAGCACCTTCTTTAATTCAAGTGAATGACTCTGTGTTCTACAAGTTTGAGTGAAAGCTCATTAAATCCTTTTTACTTAAAATCAAGTTTGTCCTAGGGATTGCAGCATCGCTGAGGCTAATTCAGCTATGGAGAAAGGAGTTCTCTGCAGTCTGAGAATGAGGTGAGGTTGGCTGACAGGAGCACTGTTGGGGAAAGAAACTTGGGTTTGAAATCAAGATACCTGTATTCTGGCCCAGTCCCATACTACCTTGTGACAGTGAGTAAGTTATTGACTTTTCTGAGAATCAGTTTCCTCATCTGTAAGGCAGGGATAAGATGGTCTATGTAGTAAGGGTACTTTCAGGCTTAAGTAAAATGTTATATAGTTTTGGGAACTATACTGGGCTATATATTCATTGATATTTTCACTGACTTTAAAAATAGTGTTTCTACCACTTTCGTGTGTGAGAAAAGCAGACCTTTAGAAAATTTTTTGAAATTATGTGCAAGGCTTGCTTGTTTTTTGGTTGAACTAAATTTACTACCTTTGGGAGTCACTTTCTTGAACAAAACTAGGGTTTTTTTTTGTTTTGTTTTGAGCAAATGCTAAAAAGTCATCCTTTCATTCAACCAATAGTTACTGAGCATCTACTATATGCAAAGCACTGTTCTAAGGGCTTGGGATATTTAATAAGCAAATCAAACACAAATCTCATAATGAAGTTTACATTCTGGTGGGAAGAGATAGATTGTAAACAATGAACATAATACATATAATATATTAGAATGTGCTAAGTGCTATGGAAAAGGACAAAGCAGGAGAAATAGAGAGGTGAACTTTTAAATGGAGTAGTTAGGGTAGGGGGTCTCATTGAACAGATGATATTTGAACAAAGACTTGTGAAAATGCACGAGTAAGCTGTGTGGATCTTTGGAGGAAGAGTGTGCTCCTGGCAGAGGGAAGAGCAAGGGCAAAGGCCTTGAAGTGGGTGCTTCCCTGCCATGTTCTAGGGCAGGTATTGGAAAATTTAGCCCATGGACCAAACCTGGCCCGCAAACTGTTTTGGTACATAAAGTTATGGGCACACAGCCATGCACACTGTTTACATATTATGCATGGTTTCATTTGTATGACAGCACCAGAGTTGAGCAGTTGCAATAGAAACATTATGGCCTTCAAAAACGTAACTATTTACTCTTTGAATAACTTTACAAAACAAGTTTGCCAGCCCCTGCTCAAGAGGCCGGTGCTGGAGTGGAGTGAACAAATTACGAAGTTTTACTTTTTCTTTTTTTGTGAGGGAAGGGATTAAAAAATTTATTTATTTGCCATTTTTCTTTATGGATGTCCCTTTTTAGCTTAGTTAGACTATATCTAGAGAAAACACATTATTAATATATAGATCCATTTTTTTCAACAGACCAAATAAGGGAGTCTACTGCCTTTTGTTGTGTTTGTTTCCCCTAACAGTGGCAACCAGGCTTTTATCTATTCTTTAAGTTTTGTTCATGAAAGAAAAACACCCAGCTTTTTTTGCAGAGAACATTCAAAAACAAATGGCAAATAGAAGTGCGATACTAGAATAAGTCCAACAGGTGGCTGTATTTCTCAAAGTTTCAAACTCAGCCTGAAGGTCTGTTGCATGCAAATTTACATCTCAGTTTGCAGTTACCTCACGTTAATTCTGTGATTCCAGGATCATGAATTTTATGATAAAGGGCTAAGAGGTGGAGAAAAAAAGAGAGGTCATCACATAATCAGAGATTATTTCATTGACCTTATCCTGACCAGTGCTTCTATTGTTCATTCAACAGATTCACAACCAATATTTTTTATTCATATCCTTGGTCTGGTTGGGCACTCTGTGGTACCCTCTCAAAAGGGTAAAAAATTAAAAGATTTTGAGTTCATTCTTATTCTCTTAGCACTGGTATCTGGACATCTGAAACCATGTCATTCCCAATATTTCCCCCAGGTTTTTTTTTTCTGAATATTCCTATGCTTGTGTTTGTCTCCTACAATGACATTGTCCAAAATGAAATGTGGTTTTACTTCAAAGTACTATTTTAATACCTTTTGTTCATGTTAGCATGATTTTTGTCAGACATGGTCTTTCTAGTCCTTATAAAATAATACTATCCCTGGGCGATTATTTTCATAAGTCAATGTGCAGAAAATTAAATTCAGCAATTTATAAACTATGTACAAGACATTGTGCTAAAAGTTTTAGTTTATAAAGTTCTACCCCAGGGAAGGTTACATCTGAATGTGAAATATAGTAAGAGGAGACAATTCTCTATGCTACAAGTCAGAGTAATCTTTTTTTTCCCCTACTCACTTCATTAGTAGATATCAACTTCCTATATCGCTCTCTACAGAAAAATTATAGAGCAGTTGTGTACATGAAAAATGTTGGCAGGCTCTCTATCTATCAGATATATGCCTTTACTCCAGATTAGACATGTCAAGTCACCCTACAGCCCTCGTGTTCCTCTATACCCCTTGACCCTATGGATTCATCCTGAAACAGAATTCTGTTATCTATTCTATTGGGAAGAGACTTCTACATTTTTTTAGTCTTTGGAATACTGTAGCCTGTTCTGATCATTTTACCCAACACAGAATTTGAAAAAGTACAAAGAGCGAAAAAACCAAGAGTGTATTGATTAGAGAAGGTCAGTGAAAAAGATTATAATTTCTTCTCAGTGTTAAAAGATACTGAGTTGGAATATAAATTTCTACATTCACTGTAAATGCTAAGAGAAAATGGGAGCTTATTTATTCACTAAAGGTTTACTCATTAAAACTTAGAGGCGTTTTACTCATGTACTAATTCAACAAACATTTATTTATGCTTTTTATGTGTCAGGCACTGTGGCAGACGATGGGGATATGATGATAACCAAGACAGACATAATCTCTGTCCTTATGGAGTGTAACAGTTTTCTATAACTGTTCTAACAAATTACCACAATCTTGCAGCTTAAAACAACACAAATTTAGTATTTTACAGTACTATAGGTCAGAAGTCCAACATGGATCTCACTGGGCTAAAATCAAGGTGTTGGAAAGGCTGTATTTATTTCTGGACTCCTTAGGGCAGAATCCCTTCTCCTGCCTTTTCCAAGGTCCAAAGGCTGGGCTCGTGACCCCCTTCCTCTATCTTCAAAGCCAGCAATGTGGTATCTCTCTGTCTCTTTGCCCTTCATCACCTTTCTCTAATGACTACAGCTGTGAAAGGTTATCCACTTTTAAGAACTTGTGTGATTAGACTGGGGTCACCTGGAAAATCCAAAGTACTCTCCCCAACTCAAGGTCTGTACCCTTAATGACATTTGCTAAGTCTCTTTTGCCTTGTAAATTAATATAGTCACAGGTTCTGGGGATTAGGATGTGGATATCTTGGGGGTCATCATTCTGTCTTTTACATAGAGCTTATGGTCCAATGAATAAGTAGCAAACCCAAATGCCAATAGGGCAGGCAGGTGACTGAAATGAGTGGGATCGGCGGGTGAAGGCAGTGGTGAACTGGAGCAATCACACTGACTGTTAGCACATGAGGATCCTGGCTCCATGTTGCCAGATCTTTCCACATTTCAAGAAAAGCTAGAACTGGTTTATGTGAAATCTACTAATTCTTAAAATGTGAGCAAATGTCTTGGATTGCTGTCTCAGAAGCAAACCCTGAGTTGAAAATTAGTATATAAGTAATTTATTTAGGAAGTCTTCCAGGGAAACTGGGAAGGGAGTGGGAGAGTCAGGGCCAAGAAGGGGAAGAAACCCAGCAAGGGTGCAGTCTCAGGCAAAGTTCTGTAGCTTGATTGCACAGAGCAACTGTGGAGCATAAGGCATATCTCATAGCTACAAGGGAGCTGGGGCTGTCACCATAATGCAGTGCCCAGCCATTGATTAAGAGACACCGAGAGGCATACTAACTTCCTGATATTACTTGGATGATCATAAATAACAGTGCCCATGTTACTTTCTTACTTGGTCTAATCTTTATGTGCCCCAGACATCAGAGTAACAGCATTTATTAAAAGTATCTGTGACGCTAGCTGATAATCCTTATTCTAAATGCCCTTCTACATCTAGGGAAGTCTGCATGGGAGATTTTAATAGTGTCTTATAAGTCAGTAAAAGGCTTTATAGTTTAGCCAGTTGAGTTCCCATGTTATTGTAGAGAAGGCATGAGAAGGAGAACAGGCCAATGTTGGTAAGAAAAATTCATTTCAATCTCTTTGAACTTTTCTTGGAAACCACCATCCATTGCCTGAGACTATAACACTTGATTTTGCTACTGAAAAGAGTGCTATCACTACCTTTCCTACAGTTTCATAAAGTATTCTGGCTTCTTTTGAAATGATAGGTTTTCTGTGTCTTTTGGGGGTCACAACAAAGATTCTAGTTTCTATTTCTATATCTTAAAAAGCAATAGAAGAACCAGATGCATAAAATAATTGTCATAGGTTAATTAAGACCCCAAGGTAAATTGGCCACTTCTTCAGAACTCAAAGAAAATAAGTTGATTGATTAAAAAAATATTTAAGAAGATTTGTGACCCTTTTTTCACTCCTTTCTGCACAATTTTGGAGGAATTTTGACAATGAACAAATTTGTTGAACACATTTAGTTGTTAGTTAATCTGATTATTTCTGGATGCCTTGAAGGGGATTGAAATGGCATTAGAAAGTAATAATAAGGCAGCTGAAAATTTGGGAGGCCAATATTTAAATTTTATTGTTTAGAGAGCTGAATGATTTTGGAGAAAGAGAGCAGTCTGGGGATAATCTCATGAGTCTTATTAAAGAAAGATTACATGACTGTGCACTGAAGGTCTGGCTCAATCTGGATTGTCTACACTTAACCCAGTCATAATTATATTCTCACAATGTTGTACATGTTGCAAGCGTATCAGTTGCTCCACTAAACAATAAAATCCATACGGCTGCATTTGTCTTGTGGGGTTCACATTACAATTTTTCATGTTAAGAAATATTTTTAATTGGTTTTCAGCACCAACACCATGTACTGAAGGCCACTAGTGCACTAATGTGAAGACTAGCTCATAAAAAAGAGTCAGAGGAGGTGCCTTCAAGATAGTGGAGGAGTAAGACGTGGAGATCACCATCCTCCCCACAAATACATCAAAACTACATCTACATGTGGAACAGCTCTTACAGAACACCTACTGAATGCTGGAAGAAGACCTCAGACTTCCCAAAAGACACTCTCAGGTGACCAACATGCAGAGGCACGGCCAAATACAAATCTGAACCCCAGGAGCTCAGTGAACAAAGAAGAGAAAGGGAGACTTCTCAGCAGCCTCAGGAGCAGTGGATTAAATCTCCACAGTCAACTTGATGTACCCTGCATCTCTGGAATACCTGAATAGATGAAGAATCATCCCAAAATTGAGGTGGTGGACTTTGGGAGCAACTGTAGACTTGGGGTTTGCTTTCTGCATCTAATTTGTTTCTGGTTTTATGTTTATCTTAGTTTAGTATTTAGAGCTTATTATCACGGATAGATTTCTTTATTGATTTGGTTGTTCTCTTACTTTATATATATATATATATATATATATATATATATATATATATATACACACACATATATATATATATTTCCTTTTTCTCTTCTGGTGAGTGTGTATATGTATGCTTCTTTGTGTGATTTTGTCTGTATGGCTTTGCTTTTGCCATCTGTCCTAGGGTTCTGTCTGTCTGGTTTTTTGTTTGTTTGTTTGGATAGTTTTTAGTCCTTGTTATCATTGGTGCATTTGTTTTTTGGTTTGGTTGCTCTCTTTCTTTCTTTTTTTAAAATTATGTTTTAATTTTTAAATAATATTTTTATTTTAATAAATTTATTTTATTATTTTTCCTTTCTTTCTTTCTTTTTTATCTCCCTTTTCTTCTGAGCTGCATGGCTGACAGGGTCATGGTGCTCTGGCCAGGTGTCAGGACTGAGCCTCTGAGGTGGGAGAGCTGAGTTCAGGACACTGGTCCACCAGAGACCTCCCAGCCCCATGTAATACAAACAGCAAAAGCTCTCCCAGAGATCTCCATCTCAACACTAAGACCCAGCTCCACTCAACGACCAGCAATCTACAGTGTCAAATAATTAACAAGACAGGAACACAATACCACCCATTAGCACAGAAGCAGCCTAAGATCATAATCATTTCACAGACACCCCAAAACACACCACCAGACGTGGTCCTGCCCACCAGAAAGACAAGATCCAGCCTCATCTACCAGAACATAGGAACTAGTCCCCTCCACCAGGAAGCCTATACAACCCACTGAACCAACCTTACTCACTGGAAGAAGACACCAAAAGCAATGGGAACTACGAACCTGCAGCCTGTGAAAAGGAGACCCCAAACACAGTAAGTTAAGCAAAATGAGAAGACAGAGAAATACACAGCAGATGAAGGAGCAACATAAAAATCCACCAGATGAAACATATGAAGAGGAAATAGGCAGTCTACCTGAAAAAGAATTCAGAGGAATGATAGTAAAGATGATCCAAAATCTTGGAAACAGAATGGAGAAAATACAACAAACGTTTAACAAGGACATAGAAGAACTAAAGGGCAAACAAACAATGATGAACAACACAATAAATGAAATTAAAAATTCTCTAGAAGGAATCAATAGCAGAATAACTGAGGAAGAAGAACGGATAAGTGACATGGAAGATAAAATAGTGGAAACAACTACTGCAGAGCAGAATAAAGAAAAAGGAATGAAAAGAATTGAGGACAGTCTCAGAGACCTCTGGGACAAATTAAACACACCAACATATGAATTATAGGGGTCCCAGAAGAAGAAGAGAAAAAAAAAGGACTGAGAATATATTTGAAGAGATTATAGATGAAAACTTCCCTAATACGGGAAAGAAAATAGTAAATCAAGTCCAGGAAGCCTGGAGAGTCCCATACAGGAAAAATCCATGGACACATATTAATCAAACTATCAAAAATTAAATACAAAGAAAAAATATTAAAAGCAGCAAGGGAAAAACAAGAAATAACATACAAGGGAATCTCCATAAGGTTAACAGCTGATCTTTCAGCAGAAACTCTACAAGCCAGCAGGAAGTGGCAGGACATATTTAAAGTGATGAAAGGGAAAAACCTACAACCAACATTACTTAATCCAGCAAGGATCTCATTCAGATTTGACAGAGAAATTAAAACTTTTAGATACAAGCAAAAGCTGAGAGAATTCGGCACGACCAACCCAGCTTTACAACACATGCTAAAGGAATTTCTTTAGGCTGGAAAAACAAGAGAAGGAAAAGATCTATAATAACAAACCCAAAACAATTAAGAAAATGATAACAGGAACATACATATCGATAACTACCTTAAATGTAAATGGATTAAATGCTCCAACCAAAAGACACAGACAAGCTGAATGGATAAAAAAACAAGACCCATATATATGCTGTCTATAGGAGACCCACTTCAGACGTAGGGACACTTACAGACTGAAAGTGAGGGGATGAAAAGATATTCCATGCAAAGGGAAATCAAAAGAAAGCTGGAGTAGCAATACTCATACCAGACAAAATAGACTTTAAAATAAAGACTATTACAAGAGACAAAGAAGGACACCACATGATGATCAAGTGATCAAACCAAGAAAAAGATATAACCATTGTAAATATTTATGCACCCAACATAGGAGCACCACAATACATAAGGTAAATACTAACAGCCATAAAAGGGGAAATTGACAGTAACACAATCATAGTAGGGGACTTTAACACCCCACTTTCACCAATGGACAGATCATCCAAAATGAAAATAAATAAGGAAACACAAGCTTTAAATGATACATTAAACAAGATGGACTTAACTGATATTTATAGGACATTCCATCCAAAAACAACAGAATACACTTTATTCTCAAGTGCTCATGGAACATTCTCCAGGATAGATCATATCTTGGGTCACAAATCAAGGCTTGGTAAATTTAAGAAACTTGAAATCATATCAAATATATTTTCCGAACACAATGCTATGAGACTAGATATCAATTACAGGAAAAAATCTGTAAAAAATACAAACACGTGGAGGCTAAACAATACACTACTTAATAACCAAGAGATCACTGAAGACATCAAAGAGGAAATCAAAAAATACCTAGAAACAAATGACAATGAAATCATGACGATTCAAGACCTATGGGATGCAGCAAAAGTAGTTTTAAGAGCGAAGTTTATAGCAATACAATTCTACCTCAAGAAACAAGAAACATCTCAAATAGACAATGTAACCTTACACCTAAAGCAATTAGAGAAAGAACAACAACAACAACAAAAATCCCCCAAGTTAGCAGAAGGAAAGAAATCATAAAGATCAGATCAGGAATAAATGAAAAAGAAATGAAGAAAACAATAGCAAAGATCAATAAAACTAAAAGCTGGTTCCTTGAAAAGATAAACAAACTTGATAAACCATTAACCAGACACACCAAAAAAAAAAGGGAGAAGACTCAAATCAACAGAATTATGAATGAAAAAGGAGAAGTAACAACTGACACTTCAGAAATACAAAGGATCATGAGAGATTACTACAAACAACTCTATGCCAATAAAATGGACAACCTGGAAGAAATGGACAAATTCTTAGAAAATCACAAACTTCCGAGATGGAACCAGGAAGAAATAGAAACTATAAACAGAAAAATCACAAGCACTGGAATTGAAACTGTGATTAAAAATATTGCAAGAAACAAAAACCCAGGACCAGATGTTTTCACAGATGATTTCTACCAAATATTTAGAGAAGAGCTAACACCTATCCTTCTCAAATTCTTCCAAAATATGGCAGAGGGAGGAACACTCCCAAACTCATTCTACGAGGCCACCATCACCCTGATACCAAAACCAGACAAAGATGTCACAAAAAAAGAAAACTACAGGCCAATAAAACTGATGAATATAGATGCAAAAATCCTCAACAAAATACTAGCAAACAGAATCCAACAGCACATTAAAAGGATCATACACCATGATCAAGTGCAGTTTATCCCAGGAATGCAAGGATTCTTCAATGTATGCAAATCAGTCAATGTGATACACTATATTAACCAACTGAAGGAAAAAAAGCATATGATCATCTCAATAGATGCAGAAAAAGATTTTGACAAATCTTTTTGTCAAAAAAATGTAGGCACAGAGCGAATCTACCTCAACAAAATAAAGGCCATATGTGACAAACCCACAGCAACGTCATCCTCAATGGTGAAAAACTGAAACCATTTCCACCAAGATCAGGAACAAGACAAGGTTGTCCACCCTCATCACTATTATTCAACATAGGCTTGGAAGTTTCACCCACAGCAATCAGAGAAGAAAAAGAAATAAAAGGAATCCAAATCTAAAAGAAGTAAAGCTGTCACTGTTTGCAGATGACATGATACTATACCCAGAGAATACTAAAGATGCTACCCAAAAACTACTAGAGCTAATCAATGAAGTTGGTAAAGTAGCAGGATAAAAATTAATGCACAGAAATCTCTTGCATTTCTATATACTAATGATGAAAAATCTGAAAGAGAAATTAAGGAAACACTCCCATTTACCACTGCAACAAAAAGGATAAATTATCTAGGAATAAACCTACCTAAGGAGGCAAAAGACCTGTGTGCAGAAAACTATAAGACACTGATGAAAGAAATTAAAGATGATAGAAACAGATGGAGAGATATACTTTGTTCTTGGATTGGAAGAATCAACATTGTGAAAATGACTCTACTACCCAAAGCAATCTACAGATTTAATGCAATCCCTATCAAATTAGCAATGGCATTTTTCACAGAACTAGAACAAAAAATTTCACAATTTGTATGGAAACACAAAAGGCCCTAAAGAGCCAAAGCAATCTTGTGAAAGAAAAACGGAGCTGGGGGAATCAGGCTCCCTGACTCAGACTATACTACAAAGCTACAGTAATCAAGACAGTATGGTACTGGCACAAAAACAGAAAGATAGATCAATGGAACAGGATAGAAAGCCCAGAGATAAACCCACGCACATATGGTCACCTTATCTTTGATAAAGGAGGCAAGAATATACAATGGAGAAAACACAGCCTTCTCAAAAAGTGGTGCTGGGAAAACTGGACAGCTACATGTAGAAGAGTGACATTAGAACACTTCCTAACACCATACACAAAACTAAACTCAAAATGGATTAGAGACCTAAATATAAGGCCAGACACTATAAAGCTCTTAGAGGAAAACATAGGCAGAACACTCTATGACATAAATCACAGCAAGATCCTTTTTGACCCACCTCCTAGAGAAATGGAAATAAAAACAAAAATAAACAGACAGGACCTAATGAAACTTAAAAGCTTTTGCACAGCAAAGGAAACCATAAACAGGACGAAAAGCCAACCCTCAGAATGGGAGAAAATATTTGCAAATGAAGCAACTTACAGAGGATTAATCTCCAAAATATACAAGCAACTCATGGAGCTCAATATCAAAAAAACAAACAACCCAATCCAAAAATGGGCAGAAGACCTAAATAGACATTTCTCCAAAGAAGATATACAGATTGCCAACAAACACATGAAAGGATGCTCAACATTGTTATCATTAGAGGAATGCATGTCAGGACTACAATGTGATGTCACCTCGCACAGGTCAGAATGTCCATCATCAAAAAATATACAAACAATAAATGCTGGAGAGGGTGTGGAGAAAAGGGAACCTTCTTGCACTGTTGATGAGAATATATATTGATATAGCCACTATGGAGAACAGTATGGAGGCTCCTTAAAAAATGAAAAATAGAACTACCACACAACCCAGCAATCCCACTACTGGGCGTATAGCCCAAGAAAAAGGTAATTCAAAAAGAGTCATGTACCACAATGTTCATTGCAGCTCTATTTACAATAGTCAGGATATGGAAGCAATCTAAGTGTCCATCAACAGATGAATGGATAAAGAAGACGTGGCACACATATATAATGGAATATTACTCAGCCATAAAAAGAAAGGAAATTGAGTTATTTGTAGTGAGGTGCATGGACCTAGAGTCTGTCATACAGAGTGAAGTAAGTCAGAAAGAGAAAAACAAATACCGTATGCTAACACATATATATGGAATCTAAAAAAAAAAAAAAGAAAAAAGAAAAGGTTCTGAAGAACCTAGGGGCAAGACAGGAAGAAAGACGCAGACATAGAGAATGGAGTTGAGGACACAGGGAGGGGGCAGGGTAAGCTGGAATGAAGTTAGAGAATGGCGTGGACATATATATACAGTACCAAATGTAAAATAGATAGCTAGTGGGAAGCAGCTGCATAGCACAGGGAGATCAGCTTGGTGCTTTGTGACCACCTAGAGGAGTGGGATAGGGAGGGTGGGAGGGAGATGCAAGAGCGAGGAGATATGGGGACATATGTATATATATAGCTGATTCACTTTGTTGTACAGTGGAAACTAACGACACTAGTGTAAAGCAATTATACTCCAATAAAGATGTTATAAATAAAGATGTTAAAAAATGTCAGAAATATTTGTATGCTACATTCTTAGATGTTTTCTATGAGGTCAATAACTTGGATTGTTTTTATAAAATGTTGTTGAGTAAATTGCATATATAATTTGCTAATATCTTTTACCTGATATTTCATCTTTACACTGTCCTGTGTTTGATCCCAAATATTGTCAAAGCTACAAAAACAACCATGGTGAAGATAGGGGAGCTGGCGTAGTCAAGTGCACATGGAGTGTAGGTATATGTTCAAAAATGGTAGTGGGGTCAAGAGGATACTAGTGTGGAAGTGGGGAGGCTTGCTTACGATTTTTCCTAGCATGTGACAACACGAGTGTCTTAGCCTTAGAGATCTATTTCCTCATCTCCAAAATAGGGAGTGTAGATTCAGACAAATTTGCAGTCTTTTCCAGCTCTGACATTCTGCCTCATTCTTTGTTCTTCCCTTCAGACAGGCTAGAGACAGGTCAGGATGACTTCAGTGTCTCCTCTCTTGCTCAGCCGATTTTATCTCACACTTGTCTGGCCTTTTCCTTCTAAGCTGGAAATCCTGGTGTTCTGGGGTTTCTGGACTCTGTAAAGGGAGGCACTGCATTGTCTCCTAGTCAGTCAACCCATCTGTTCTCTCCACTAACACCATGAAAATCATCTTTCCGTTTCTATTCCTTTTCCTTTGACTCCCAGGAAGTGAAGAAAATTGCTCCCAAGATACGAAACAGGTTTCTTTTCTCTGGCCACTTTCACCTGGTGATCCTGGGAGGTAACAGGAAGGAAGTGACAAGCTGGTCTCTGGAGGAAGGGGGCTGTATGTTTTCTCCTACCTGCAGTATCCAGAACCTGCTGGACAGACCCTGGTGAAGGCTCTCGACTGGGATCAGGGGTTAGGGCCCACTCTTGCCTTTGGAAATAGGGACATTCTTTTTTTCTGAGTGAGCAGAACTGTTTAAAACAGTTCCAAACTGTGTTCCTAGTAATTACATGTTCTATTTGTTTTTCCCCTTGTTTCTTTGGTTCTGTGTTTTTGCTAGAACAATCTGTAAGTTATTTTAGAGCCTGATATTCCTCTTTATGAAAGGAATTGTGTGGTCTGTAGATGAAAGAATGAGAAGGGAGAGGAGAGGAGAGGAGAGGAGAGGAGAGGAGAGGAGAGGAGAGGAGAGAAAATGAGCCACTTCCACTTCCTTCCCAGGCTCTTTTCCTATTTTGGAGATTTATATTATGAATGACATGGGGGTAACGCATGGAAAGAGATGCCTATTCTCCTCTTAAAACCTTGAAAACATATTTTTTTTCAAAGAGTCACATATAGTCAGAGGGGACTGAGAGTGTGTCTTAGAGAATTCTGGATTTTACAGCCTTTCTTCTAGACATGCTTCCCTTAGGGCCCGATGTATAAAGTTGTATGAGACTGTCAATCCCAAGAGCCTGACACAGTTGCTCAGTGTCTATTTCCTGTCCAGTACCACATTCCAAGTACTCGCCAGACTCAAAAACCAGTAAACTGAAATAAAAATCATTCTCAACTTTAAGGCTGTGCGATGGGGACACCCACCCCTACGTGTTATGGAGATGTAGCAGGGAGTTAGAGGGGGATGTCTTCCATATCTCAGGGTTTCTCAACCTTAGCACTATTGGCATTTTGTGCTAGATAATTTTTTGATGATGGGTGGGGGGATAGCAGGAGTGCCCTGTGCGTTGTAGGATGTTGAGCAGTATCCTGAACCTTTGCCTGCTGGATGCCAATAGCCCTTTCCCCACAGCTTTAAAAGTTGGGACAACAGAAATATCTCCAGACATTGTCAAATGTCCATGAGGGAACATTACCTTCCTTGGCTGAGACAACTGCTCTATCTTAAGTAAATCTTGGTTCAACACTATTCTATCACATCTCAGAATGGTCTCTGCTATATGGAAGCAAGTTGATCCACCCCAAATCAATTTGATACAAGCCAATTTCACCAAATGCCCATTTGCTGAAGGATCAAATGCCAAATGAATAATTCACCATATTTGCCAATTTTACTCAATTCATAAAAAATTCTTTTAAGAAATATTCTTCCTGAACATATTGTGTGAATTTTCAAGAATATATATATTCCTAAGAAATGTATATTCAAATTACTTGAATTTTTTTTTTTTTTTTTTTTTTTTTTTTTTTTTTTTTTGCGGTTCGCGGGCCTCTCACTGTTGTGGCCTCTCCTGTTGTGGAGCACAGGCTCCAGACACGCAGGCTCAGCGGCCATGGCTCACGGGCCCAGCCGCTCCGCGGCATGTGGGATCTTCCCGGACCGGGTCATGAACACGTATCCCCTGCATCGGCAGGCGGACTCTCAACCACTGCGCCACCAGGGAAGCCCTTGAATATGTTTTAAAATAATATCCTTAAACATGTTTTTGGCAAATAAACAAAGCTGGCAAGCATAACAAAGTGTTTTTCAGTGAATTGATTTTCAGAGAAGAGATGTCAGGGAACTAAATTAGAATCCTACCATATCTGTTCCCATGGCAGCCAGAGTGGTACCTGTCCTTGGAAAGGACCCTAGTGACCATGAAGGTAGCTCAGGAGATATGTTAAGAATATGTGTTGAGAAGAATAAAACAACAGGTATGTTAGTGTCATTTCTGTTCATGGAAAAGAAAATCAAAAGTATCTCATCTTGGGTTCATGTTTTATACAAGGGTTCACAAAGCAAGCATATGTATCAGAGACAGTTTTTAGTTAATATTATGTTCCTGTGCCTACATTAAGATAGTAACTTGGCCTTTAAGCTGAGGTAACAGATAGTACCTACCAGATGAGACTCTCCTTGCTTGCCCTCTTTAATTGACATAATCTTTATAACTTGCCCATATTAGTCATAGGAACAGCATGTGTTTAGAATTGGGCGAGGGAAGCATTGTTTTGATACACCTGTTACATTCCAGTTAATGTACTGAGATTTTATTTGGGAACTTTATGGGGATAGGAGTATAGTTTAAAAGGTGTAGGGGAGGAAAAGAAAAATATTCTAAGTCTCTTCTTGCCTTGAATTACCCCTAAGGCTCCATTATCAGATTAACTCCTTTGGGTTAAGTAGTAAGATTGGGAGAAGCAGATGGGGGAAAGCAATGTCTCTCAAAAGGCAGACATTATTTAAAAGGGGGAAGAGTTCTGGGGATGGCACAAGATTTAAGTATTCTTTAAATTTAAGTAAGTCTTAAGGAGATCAATTTACCTAGCATTCATCTTAGAGAACACTTTCAGAGGAGTGACACAGCTATAAGAAATACCCACTTGAATGCAGAATGGCAGGAAACCCTAGGAGCATAATCCCCAGTCCAAAAAATCTCTAGTTGGGTTACTGGAAGTTAGAGATGTCAGCCAGTAGGCATGGGTGATGGAGGTGGGAAGGGAGAGAACATTTCAAGAGAAAGTATTATAAATGGGTCAAATCCTTCTTTATGATATTTATATTTTAGTTTTTAAACTAGGGTTATCCTGGTGGGGAAAACTAAGACAAGATGCTTTTGGATGTTTGTTGATTTCATTACACACCAGCATGTTATATGTTTAGAACTGCCATAGGATCTATGCTGTTGATTTCCCATGCACATCAGATATGACTGATATGATAATTTTTCCTGATTAGCTTAGACTCATCTTTCTCATCATATTAATTTTAGCAGCCACTACCAATAATCAGAGTTGGCACATGAGTTTAAAGCTCACTCATCATCTCTGATGCTTGGGGTCAAGATGTATACCTATTATTACTATACTATTATTACTAAGTTATCCTCTAAGAAATCTCTATTTTACAATACAAAATTTCTGTCAAACCCAGATCCTTGTCTTTGTTAGTGCCATATTTTGGCATATCCTTTGGCTGGAGGTTAAGTAGCTTGGAAGCTTTCCCCTGATATAGCACATTGTCTCATTCTTCCACAAAACTTTGAAAATATCAAGTCTTTTATTTGAAGGCAGGGAACTTTAAGCACTCAATAAGTACTTACTCATTTGATTTGCTCCGAATTCTCACACCATCACCACTGGTAATTGATATTCAAAAAGTACAGTGCCATACAACGAAATCCTTATTTTAATGAGAGATTCTACTGTTTTTCCCTTGGAGGAGGGTCAGGAAGCCCACCTTCAGTGGAAAGATTGTTATTTTTATGCAGTTTTGGAGTAGCTCTACCATGCTAAATCGCTTCATTATGTTTGGCTTTACGAAAGTCAGGTTTTTAGGAATTGGAAAAATAGCCTTTATCAGCTTCAGTTACACTGAAATCTCTCTGAGAATAAAATTTATAACTTTGGCCAAAATAGATAACACTGGTGCCTTGCTCTTTCTTACCTACTACATTTCTTCAACTGTCAGAAATTATTCCAGAAGCATGACAACTGTACTTGCCTACTTTTTGCAAGCTTTTCCAAAGAAGGTCAATACCTTCTTTATTTTATGCACTTATTTGTCATATATACCCATATATGAAATCTTTAAACATTTACAACTTCTGTGAGATAGGTTAACGGTGTTCTCGGTAGGTTTAGGTCTGCTGCTGTATCACCATCTGTCCATTTACTTATTTATTCAAGCAACAAGTATTGAACATGTACTGGGAGCCAGGAACTGTAATAGAAAAGATGATACTGGGAGACTGTGGCATTTTTCCTTTGCTGGTAGATGTAGAACCAACATCAGTGCTCTTCCGTTAGAAAAACAACAGACTAATCCTCATCTCTTAACTTAGGGACCATCAAATTAGTTTTTTGTCTTCTACAGAGAAAAAAATAATTCTATTAGGATAGGTTTAGATTCTATTATCTAGGTCATGTTATTCATCTATATTAGTATGAAGCTCATTATCAACTAAAACCTTTTATGTTCTCACAAGTGCTGCTGTCAAACCACATTCCTTCTTTCATAAAACTTCAGGTCAATATTAGTTGTATTTTCAAGCCCAGAGAGAATGTTTTGAATTTTGGTTCTGTTGATGTGGATCTCCACAATATTAGTTTTCTAAAGATGATATAATCATGTTTTTGCCTTCATATGATTCACTGATAAACACATGGACTAGAATAAGGCCAAACACAAGCTCTGAAACACAGGGTCTCTTCAGTCAGGCACAAGTCCCTCTCACTTTGCCAAAACCTAGCTTACATTTCTTCACCTTGTCTATAAGCTTCTTTTGAAAGAGTTTGTCAAATGTTTTAAGACATTCTCCCTTACCTACAAGTTTTGTTCCTACAAATTGTAAGTGAAATTACCTTGAAATACCTTCAGCTTAGACCTGGGAATAGGCCATTTCCAGTTGTTAAGATGAGGAAAAATGTGGGAAGCATTTCTCTAAAAAAGATAAATCAGTCTGTGCATCTGAGGCTGGACTGGAAATGGAAAGACAAGAAAAAGAACACGAGAGGAAGCCATTGACACAATCAAAGCAATAGGTGCAAAAGGTAATAAGAGATCCAACTAAGGTGTGAAGAGTAAACATGGAAAGGATGGGAGAAATCTGATGCATTTTGGAAGGAATAGAGCCCCTTGACTTTGAAGGGGATTCAAGGATGACTCTAAGCATCCCAAATGAGGCACTTTGGAAGGACATGTAATATGCACAGGTTGTGTAAAAAAGATATCTGAGTAGTTTTCATTATATCTTTCATAACATATTTTACATAGCATTTGTTATAGAACATGAGACATCAATTATCAATGTCAATTATATTTGAAGTGACAAGTATAAAGACGTAGAATATTTCACTCATGACACATCACTTCATACCACTCCTCTTAGGGTCCCCCCCTCTCCCCGCATCCCCAGATCTTCAGATGTCTAAAACAAGTGAGTCTATAATTCAAATGTACAGTAATTGAAGGCTGGGCAAGAGGTAGAGGTTAGGGATGGAGAGGATGTTGGAAATCATACAGGAAGAGAAACAGAGGCCTGAAGATCTTCCTTTCAGTGAAGGAAATAGAGGAAGAAGAGGACTGAAACAAAGATTAATTGGTTAGTGAGGTAGAAGAAACAAAACAGGAAGGAAAGCCAAGACAATGGCTTCTGGTAGAAGAGAAGAGTCAAATATCTAAAATGTGGCTCAACTGAGATGTTTGGATTTGTTTAGAGTGATATTATTGCTGACTTTATAGATTGATCACAATAGATATGAGGGGTTTATAACAGATTACAAGGAATAGCTGGTTAAAAAAAAGAAGTGGATTAGGGAGATGGGTGGGTTGACAGGAGGAACAGCTGCATTGAACTGCTTACATTTTTAGATGGGAGAGATTTGAGAGTGTTTGAAATCAGGAGAAATGAGGATGGTTTAGAGAGGGAGGCTGCTAAAGAGTTTTCCCAAAGTGTTAACTGCAGGAAAGAGGCATCTGTAGAGATGAGAAGAGTTGGGATTGAAGGGACAAGAGGAAATCTTATCTCTAAGACAGAGAGAGACCTCTCTGAGACTGCATGAGAAGGAAAAATATGAAAAGGGCAGCTGAGCCAGATAATGTCAGATAACTCAGAGTCCTCACTTTTCAGAACTTCTCAAGAGCAGTTCCACTGATTTGAAGTTTGACTTTCCAACATTCAACATTCACTTGCTCATCTCCTTGTTATCTTCATTTAGGACTTTGCTAGTTTATCCTCTGTGTAATGATCAGTACCCATAAAGGTAATGGTATCCTCTGTGTAATGATTAATACCCATAAAGGCTCCTTCTCCAAGTTTTCTGAAAACCCCGTGACAGAAAACTATGAATGGGGAACAGAGGCAGGGACCCATCTACTTGGACTCTTACTTTAGGGTCCTAGATATGGGGTGATTTAAGGGACATTCAAGGGGCTTCCTGAGCCTAAATAATTGTTCTACCAATGAAGGAGAGAACCTGAAATCTTATCTTTAATAGTTTTTCTTTTGTTTTCCAGCATGTCTTTTAAAATTACAAAAATTCAAAAATTCCCTCGGATTTTGACCTTTTAAGGTTGTCACAAGTTTTTTTTATCTTAATAAATATTTATTTAGGATTGTATTTCTCTTAGAACCTTTTCTTTCTTTGTTTCTTCCTCCCTTAGATTCTTTTCTTCCATCCTCCCTTCCTTTCTTCCTACTTTTCTTCCTTCCTCCTACAAATAATGAGCCCTTTTGATATTCCAAGTACTATGTGAGACTAGGTAATATAAGCCCTCAAATACCTCATATTCTAAAGAGGCACATGGATATCAATCCAATGACAGCAAAGTGAAGTAAGTGGTACCATGGAGGTGTGCTGGGGTCAATGCACTCAAGCTCAGGAGTATTACTGGAGGGAAAGAGAGAACAGTGGTGTCATTGGGAACATGCAACACTACTCAGCGAGGGGTGGCTTGGGAGGAAGACCCTAGCAGGTAACACTGGCAGTCAGAGGATAGCTGTCATGAGGTAGGAGAACACTGGAGCCACGGAATATGCCTGGGTCTGTCCTGAACACAGGAATGGGTAGACATGCCATAAACCACAACACCTAATTCTTAAGCTTCAATGTATTTGTTGCCTACAAATGAGCAATTAGCACATGTGAATCGAACCCAGGGTTAGAATTAAGTGTTTCAATAAATTATGTGTCTCTTCTCAAACAATAGTATCATAAATTTTCCAAGCTGCTTTTGGAAGCAGAAGAGCTCACATAAATCAGTTTTAACTGGGAAAGTTTAGATCTAATCTCAACTGATAATGAACTTCAAATGGGATGTTGTCTTTCCTCCAGCCATTACCCAAATAAATATAGATCATAGATCATTTATATTTTGACTTATCCCCATGGCTCTCATTGTTAGGACACTGGTGTTACTGTCAGTGGCAAAACACAAAAGGAAAAAGAGAAGAAGGGGACTGGGAAAATGAATTTGAGTCCAACTTCTTCTTATTAAATACTTCTGTTCAATTTTATTATTATTTTCACAGAGCTATTAAATGTCTGTTTGGGGTAAATGTTGTTTAAAAATCTAGGGGCAAATTAGAAAAATAACATCTGAATTTAATAAGAAAATATCTGCTTAGAACTATACAAGCTGATGGAAAGAGAATTCTCTGTGCCCCCGCCCCCTCCCAACATGCTCTCAACTCACCCCACCCCCACCCCTTCCTCTCCGAAAGGACATCTAGTGACAATGCACTTAACCAATGAAAGATAACTGTCTCATTGGCGTAGAATTTTACTAGCTGCTATAGTTATGAAGAAAGAACATTTTATTCTTCCAAAAATGTTCTCCTTAGGACATGATGCAAGCCATCCCCCAAACTGGTGATTTGAGAAACTGCACTTGATATTTAGCAGTTGCATTCTTTCTAAATGTCAGCAATGTGCCAGCCAATACTCAGATTATAGAATTAGAACACTCTAATTTTAGAGGCTTTTTAAGGGGAAAATTTTTGTTCCAAGCTTACATTTACCAATGGTGAGAAATGATCAAGAGATTACTGCAATGTTTGGATGTCCTGCATAATGGTAAAAATCAGATCGCCACACTGTTGATGGCTCTTAGGAAATATTGATCTGTTGATGGCTTTTTGGAAATATTCATCTGATTGTGCTGCATATTGTCATGGGTTTAGAAATGTCTAAGATACTTGTTTTCTGGGTTTTTTTTTAACTTTTGAATTGAATTTTATTTTTTTATACAGCAGGTTCTTATTAGTCATCAATTTTATACACATAAGTGTATACATATCAATCCCAATCACCCAATTCATCACACCACCCCCCTCACCCACCTGCCGCTTTCCCCCCTTGGTGTCCATAAGTTTGTCCTCTACATCTGTGTCTCAATTTCTGCCCTGCAAACCGGTTCATCTGTACCATTTTTCTAGGTTCCACATATATGAATTAATATACGATATTTGTTTTTCTCTTTCTGACTCACTTCACTCTGTATGACAGTCTCTAGATCCATCCACGTCTCAACAAATGACCCAAATTCGTTCATTTTTATGGCTGAGTAGTATTCCATTGTATATATGTACCACATCTTCTTTATCCAGTGGTCTGTCGATGGGCATTTAGGTTGCTTCCAGGACCTGGCTATTGTAAATAGTGCTGCAATGAACATTGGGGTGTATGTGTCTCTTTGAATTATGGTTTTCTCTGGGGTATATGCCCAGTAGTGGGATTGCTGGATCATATGGTAATTCTATTTTTAGTTTTTTAAGGAACCTCCATGCTGTTCTCCATAGTGGCTGTATCAATTTACATTCCCATCAACAGTGCAAGAGGGTTCCCTTTTCTCCACACCCTCTCCAGCATTTGTTGTTTGTAGATTTCCTGATGATGCCCATTCTAACTGGTGTGAGGTGATACCTCACTGTAGTTTTGATTTGCATTTCTCTAATAATTAGTGATGTTGAGCAGCTTTTCATGTGCTTCTTGGCCATCTGTATGTCTTCTTTGGAGGAATGTCCATTTAGGTCTTGTGCCCATTTTTGGATTGGGTTGTTTGTTTTTTTATTAAAAAATTTTTTTTAAATTTAATTTTATTTATTTTTTTATACATCAGGTTCTTATTAGTCATCAATTTTATACACATCAATGTATACCTGTCAATCCCAATTGCCCAATTCATCACACCACCCCCCTCACCCACCTGCCGCTTTCCCCCCGTGGTGTCCATATGTTTGTTCTCTACAACTGTGTCTTAATTTCTGCCCTGCAAACTGGTTAATCTGTACCATTTTTCTAGGTTCCACATATATGCATTAATATACAATATTTGTTTTTCTGTTTCTGACTTACTTCACTCTGTATGACAGTCTCTAGATCCATCTATGTCTCAACAAATGACCCAATTTCGTTCCTTTTTCTGGCTGAGTAATATTCCATTGTATATATGTACCACATCTTCTTTATCCATTGGCCTGTCAATGGGCATTTAGGTTGCTTCCAGGACCTGGCTATTGTAAATAATGCTGCAATGAACATTGGGGTGCATGTGTCTTTTTGAATTATGGTTTTCTCTGGGTATATGCCCAGGAGTGGGATTGCTGGGTCATATGGTAATTCTATTTTTAGTTTTTTAAGGAAGCTCCATACTGTTCTCCATAGTAGATGTATCAATTTACATTCCCACCAACAGTGCAAGAGGGTTCCCTTTTCTACACACCCTCTCTGGCATTTGTTGTTTGTAGATTTCTTGATGATGCCCATTCTAACTGGTGTGAGGTGATACCTCATTGTAGTTTTGATCTGCATTTCTCTAATAATTAGTGATGTTGAGCAGCATTTCATGTGCTTCTTGGCCATCTGTATGTCTTCTTTGGAGAAATGTCTGTTTAGGTCTTTGGTCCATTTGTGGATTGGGTTGTTTGTTTTTTTAATATTGAGCTGCATGAGCTGTTTATATATTTTGGAGATTAATCCTTTCTCTGCCGATTCGTTTGCAAATATTTTCTCCCATTCTGAGGGTTGTCTTTTTGTCTTGTTTATGGTTTCCTTTGCTGTGCAAAAGCTTTGAAGTTTCACTAGGTCCCATTTGTTTGTTTTTGTTTTTATTTCCCTTACTCTAGGAGGTGGATCAAAAAAGATCTTGCTGTGATTTATGTCAAAGAGTGTTCTTCCTATGTTTTCCTCTAATGGTTCTATAGTGTCCGGTCTTACATTTTGGTCTCTAATCCATTTTGAGTTTATTTGTGTGTATGGTGTTAGGGAGTGTTCTAATTTCATTCTTTTACATGTAGCTGTCCAGTTTTCCCAGCACCACTTACTGAAGAGACTGTCTTTTCTCCATTGTATATCCTTGCCTCCTTTGTCACAGATTAGCTGACCATAGGTGTGTGCGTTTATCTCTGGGCTTTCTATCTAGTTCCATTGATCTACATTTCTGTTTTTGTGCCAGTACCATATTGTCTTGATTACTGTAGCTTTGTAGTATAGTTTGAAGTCAGGGAGTCTGATTCCTCCAGCTCTGCTTTTTTCCCTTAAGACTGCTTTGGCTATTTGGGGTCTTTTTGTGCCTCCATATAAATTTTAAGATTTTTTGTTCTAGTTCCGTAAAAAATGCCATTGCTAATTTGATAGGGATTGCATTGAATCTGTAGATTGCTTTAGGTAGTATAGTCATTTTCACAATATTGATTCTTCCAATCCAAGAACAAGGTATATGTCTCCATCTGTTGGTATCATCTTTAATTTCTTTCATCAGTGTCTTATAGTTTTCTGCATACAGGTCTTTTGTCTCCCTAGGTAGGTTTATTCCTAGGTATTTTATTCTTTTTGTTGCAGTGGTAAATGGGAGTGTTTCCTTAATTTCTCTTTCAGACTTTTCATCATTAGTATATAGGAATGCAAGAGATTTCTGTGCATTAATTTTGTATCCTACAACTTTACCAAATTCATTGATTAGCTCTAGTAGTTTTCTGGTGGCATCTTTAGAATTCTCTGTGTATAGTATCATGTCATCTGCAAACAGCCAGGTTTTACTTTTTCTTTTCCAATTTGTATTCCTTTTATTTCTCTTTCTCCTCTGATTGCCGTGGCTAGGACTTCCAAAACTATGTTGAATAATAGCAGTGAGAGTAGACATCCTTGTCTTGTTCCTTATCTTAAAGGAAATGCTTTCAGTTTTTCACCATTGAGAATGTTTGCAGTGGGTTTGTCCTATGTGGCCTTTATTATGTTTAGGTAGGTTTCCTCTATGCCCACTTTCTGGAGAGGTTTTATTATAAATGGGTGTTGAATTTTGTCAAAAGCTTTTTCTGCATCTATTGAGATGATGATATGTTTTTCTTCTTGAATTTGTTAATATGGTGTATCACATTGATTGATTTGTGTATATTGAAGAATTCTTGTATCCCTGGGATAAATCCCACTTGATCATGGTGTATGATCCTTTTAATGTGTTGTTGGATTCTGTTTGCTAGTATTTTGTTGAGGATTTTTGCCTCTATATTCATCAGTGATATTGGTCTGTCATTTTCTTCTTTTGTAGTATCTTTGTTTGGTTTTGGTATCAGGGTGATCGTGGCCTCATAGAGTGAGTTTGGAAGTGTTCCTTCCTCTGCAATTTTTTGGAAGAGTTTGAGAAGGATCTGTGTTAGCTCTTCTCTAAATGTTTGATAGAATTCACCTGTGAAGACATCTGGTCCTGGACTTTTGTTTGTGGGAAGATTTTTAATCCCAGTTTCAACTTCATTACTTGTGATTGGTCTGTTCATATTTTCTATTTCTTCCTGGTTCAGTCTTGGAAGGTTATACATTTCTAAGAATTTGTCCATTTCTTCCAGGTTGTCCATGTTATTGGCATAGAGTTGCTTGTAGTACTTTCTTAGGATGCTTTATAATTCTATGGTATCTGTTGTAACTTCTCCTTTTTCATTTCTAATTTTGTTGATTTGAATCCTCTCCCTCTGTTTCTTGATGAGTCTAGCCAATGGTTTATCAATTTTGCTTATCCTCTCAAAGAACCAGCTTTTAGTTTTATTGATCTTTGCTATTGTTTTGTTTCTATTTCATTTATTTCTGCTCTGCTCTTTATGATTTCTTTCCTTCTGCTAACTTTGGGTTTTGTTTGTTCTTCTTTCTCTAGTTCCTTTAGGTGTATGCTTAGATTGTTTATTTGAAATTTTTGTTTCTTAAGGTAGGCTTGTATAGCTATAAACTTCCCTTTTAGGAACTGCTTTTGCTGCATCCCATCGGTTTTGGATCATCGTGTTTTCATTGTCATTTGTCTCTAGGTATTTTTTGATTTCCTCTTTGATTTCTTCACTGATCTCTTGGTTATTTAGCAACGTATTGTTTAGCCTCCATGTCTTTGTGTTTTTTACGTTTTTTTCCATGTAATTCATTTCTAATGTCATAGCATTGTGGTCAGAAAAGATGCTTGATATGATTTCAATTTTCTTAAATATACTGAGGTTTGATATGTGATGCAAGATGTGATCTATCCTGGAGAATGTTCCTTGCACACTTGAGAAGAAAGTGTAATATGCTGTTTTTGGATGGAATGTCCTATAAATATCAGTTAAGTCCATCTTGTTTAATGTAGCATTTAAACTTTGTGTTTCCTTATTTATTTTCATTTTGGATGATCTGTCCATTGGTGAAAGTGGGGTGTTAAAGTCCCCTACTATGAGTGTGTTACTGTCGATTTCCCCTGTTATGGCTGTTAGCATTTGCCTTATGTATTGAGGTGCTCCTATGTTGGGTCCATAAATACTTATGATTTTTATATCTTCTTCTTGGACTGATCCCTTGATCATTATGTACTGTCCTGCTTTGTCTCTTGTAACAGTCTTTGTTTTAAAGTCTATTTTGTCTGATATGAGAATTGCTACTCCAGCTTTCTTTTGATTTCCATTTGCATGGAGTATCTTTTTCCATCCCCTCACTTTCAGTCTGTATGTGTCCCTAGGTCTGAAGTGGTCTCTTGTAGACAGCATATATATGGGTCTTATTTTTCTATCCATTGAGCAAGCCTGTGTCTTTTGGTTGGAGCATTTAATCCATTCACATTTAAGGTTTGTTTTTGTAGGTCCTTTTCTTCTCTTGTGTTTCCCACTTAGAGAACTTCCTTTACCATTTGTTGTAGAGCTGGTTTGGTGGTGCTGAATTTGCTTAGCTTTTGCTTGTCTGTAAAGCTTTTCATTTCTCCCTTGAATCTGAATGAGACCCTTGCCGGTTAGAGTAATCTTGGTTGTAGGTTCTTCCCTTTCATCACTTTAAGTATATCATGTCACTCCCTTCTGGCTTGTAGAGTTTCTGCTGAAAGAGCAGCTGTTAACCTTACGGGAGTTCCCTTGATTGTTATTTGTCGTTTTCCCCTTGTTGCTTTCAATAATTTTTCTTTGTCTTTAATTTTTGTCAATTTGATTATTATGTGTCTCAGCATGTTTCTCCTTGGGTTTATCCTGTATGGGAGTCTCTGCACTTCCTGGAGTTGGGTGGTTTTTCCTTTCCCATGTTAGGGAAGTTTTTGAGTTTAATCTCTTCAAATATTTTCTCGGGTCCTTTCTCTCTCTCTTCTCCTTCTGTGACCCCTATAATGTGAGTGTTGTTGCGTTTAATGTTGTCCCAGAGGTCTCTTAGGCTGTCTTCATTTCTTTTCATTCTTTTTTCTTTATTCTGTTCCACAGCAGTGAATTCCACCATTCTGTCTTCCAGGTCACTTATCCGTTCTTCGGCCTCAGTTATTGTGCTATTGATTCCTTCTAGTGTAGTTTTCATTTCAGTTATTATATTGTTCATCTCTGTTTGTTCTTTAATTCTTCTAGGTCTTTGTTAAACATTTCTTCCATCTTCTCGATCTTTGCCTCCATTCTTTTTCCGAGGTCCTGGATCATTTTCACTATCATTATTCTGAATTTTTTTCCTGGAAGGTTGCCTATCTCCACTTCATTTAGTTGTTTTTCTGGGGTTTTATCTTGTTCCTTCATCTGGTACATAGTTCTCTGACTTTCCATCTTGTCTATCTTTCTGTGAATTTGGCTTTTGTTCTACAGGCGGCAGGATTGTAGTTCTTCTTGCTTCTGCTGTCTGCCCTCTGGTGGATGAGGCTATCTAAGAGGCTTGTGCAAGTTTCCTGATGGGAGGGACCGGTGGTGGGTAGAGCTGGCTGTTGCTTTGGTGGGCAGAGCTCATTAAAACTTTAATCTGTTTGATAGCTGATGGGTGGGCCTGGGTTCCCTCCCTGTTAGTTGTTTTGCCTGAGGCAACCCAACACTGGAGCCTACCCGGGCTCTTTAGTGGGGCTAATGGTGGACTCTGGGAGGGCTCACGCCAAGGTGTACTTCCCAGAACTTCTGCTGCCAGTGTCCTTGTCCTCATGGTGAGACACAGCCACCCCCTTCCTCTGCAGGAGACCCTCCAACACTAGCAGGTAGGTCTGGTTCAGTCTCCCCTGGGGTCACTGCTCCTTCCCCTGGGTCCTGAGGCACACACTACTTTGTGTGTGCCCTCCAAGAGTGGAGTCTCTGTTTCCTCCAGTCCTCTCAGAGTCCTGCAATCAAATCCCGCTAGGCTTCAAAGTCTGATTCTCTAGGAATTTCTCCTCCCATTGCCAGACCCCCAGTTTTGGAAGCCTGATGTGAGGCTCAGAACCTTCACTCCAGTGGGTGGACTTCTGTGGTATAAGTGTTCTCCAGTTTGTGAGTCACCCAGGCAGCAGTTATGCAATTTGATTTTATTGTGATTGCACCCCTTCTACCATCTCATTGTGGCTTCTCCTTTGTCTTTGTATGTGGGTTATCTTTTTTGGTGAGTTCCAGTGTCTTCCTGTCAATGATTGTTCAGCAATTAGCTATGATTCTGGTGTTCTCTCCAGAAGGAGAGCACGTCCTTCTACTGCAACATCTTGGTTCAGGCTCCTCTAAAGACTTTTTAAATGCAAACAAAAACTAATGCACAGAATCTCAATTGACAAATACCAAGGGAAGGTTTAGGCCAATAGAAAGACTTTGGTCTTTCTGCACATGAGGGAGACCAGCAAAAATTTCCATACAATGGGAGTAAAAACTTTGAGCCTCCTGGATCATAACCAGAGGGGGAACCTCCAGATGACGAGAGGTCCATCAGCTCCCAGCCCAACCTCCTTGTTTTCTGTTGATCATAGCTTGATCTACAAATCCATTTTAATAATGATTCTACCTAATTGTTTTAATTCCTTCTTCATATCAAAGATTATCATAAACTGTTGGAGTAGTGAGGAAAAGGGACAAATATTCATTCAATACTTTGTCTTTCTAGAGATTTAAAAAATAACTTATATCTTAATATATTCACTTCATCCTTTTTGATAATAATATAGTTTATTGAGCACCTACTATGTGACAGATTCTTTACTGAGAGCATTCAATATATTGTCTCTAACTTCTCAAAAGCCTTGTGTACTAGGTGTCATTAATTCTCTTTTAGAGGTGAAGTAGCTGAAAATATGGCAGAGATAGAATTTGAGTTCAGATCTAGTGAATCCAAGACCTGTGCTTTAACTACATCAAGATGTATCTCCTATGCAAGAAATGATATCACTTAGTCTTCTGTTCACATGTGCAACACTTCCTTCAGTAACATCTCCCATTAGACTACAGGAAATGTAATTTACTACAGTAAATGTCATTTAAAACACAGAAGCAAATTAGAAAAACAGCATCTGAGTTTAATAGGGAAATTTCTGTTTAGAATTGTACAAACTGGTCGAAGGAGAATTCTCTGTATCACCACCACATACTGCCACAGACATCTAGTGATAATACACTTATCCACTGGAAGACTCCTGTCTCACTGGCCCCATGAGTGAGAGGGCATGTGTATAGCTTGAAACGTCCCTCACACCAGCAGCGTCTCACATAGCTGAGAAACACTGCTATCTAGACATCTTCACAGCCTTGTGATTCTCTAATTAATCATGGACTTATATAAAAAGGGTCACCTGAAAGGCACTTGTGTATCGTATTTATGTTTTGCCTTGAGCCTTGGCTCTCAGAAAACTCAGATTTATATTTGATGTTAAATATAAATCTTATAAGTGCTGCTTAAAGATAAGCAGCACTTATCTTTACCTTAGATTGTTTGCAAAAATGATCTATCTTTTGATTGCTCACATTATTTGATATTTAATCCTTTGTTCTTAACTTAATGTTCTATTTTTTTTAATGGAAATGCATTTCTTTTATTTTACTTTTGGCTGTGTTGGGTCTTCGTTTCTGTGCGAGGGCTTTCTCTAGTTGTGGCAAGTGGGGGCCACTCTTCATTGCAGTGTGCGGGCCTCTCACTATCGCGGCATCTCTTGTTGCGGAGCACAGGCTCCAGACACGCAGGCTCAGTAGTTGTGGCTCACGGGCCTAGTTGCTCCGCAGCATGTGGGATCCTCCCAGACCAGGGCTCAAACCCGTGTCCCCTGCATTAGCAGGCAGATTCTCAACCACTGCGCCACCAGGGAAGCCCTAATGTTCTATTTTACATGTCTTTGATTTAAACTATCTCAAATAACTTTTACATAAATGGACCATAAATAATACAATTAAAAAGAAAACAGTTTCTGCTTGTTCCATTTCAGATTGCCCAAGTCTCTGTTTCTTTTTTTTTCTGATGTTTTGCTTTCAATTATCACTCACATCTAATCATTCATCTATTCTTTTGATTCTTTCTTAAAAGATTCTTTCCTTCTGCTTACTCTCACCATTTCCACCTGTAGAATTCTAATCCAAACTTTCCTCATTATTGAATTACTAAATGTTCCCCAACTGATCTTCCTCTCCCAGTCTCTTTTCTTGCCAATTCTTCTCTTTGTTCTGTCCCTAATGGTCATTGGTCAACACTGTGTTCCAGTTGCTGTGTACTTTGTGATTTAATGATGAATGAGATAGATACCAAAGGCAGATACTAAATGACTAATACTATAAATACTGCAACTAAAGAGTATGGGGGCTACTCTGATCTCATGCAGTGTCTCTCAAACTTGACACTATTGACATTTGTGCTGGATAATTCTTTGTTGTGGGGACTGTACTGTGTGCATTGTAGGATGTTTAGCAGTTTCCCTGGCCTCTACCCACTACATGCCAATAGCACCTCCCCAGATGTGAGAAGCAAAAGTGTCTCCAGACATTGCCAAATGTCCTCTGGGGGCAAAATTTCCTTCTAGTTGAGAATCATTGCTCAACTGTAGTCTGTGTGGGTTGGGAGATGAGTTTAATGTGGAAATGTTTACCTGTGGATAGGCCATTTGGATTGAGAGCTGAAGGATGAGTAGGAATTAGTAGGAATTAGGGTTGTGGAAGGAAGGAGGTAGGAGGCTTTGGGAGATGGGAAAGCCTCAGTGTTCTAGGAAGGAAGCCAATACGTGCAAAGACCTTGAAGTGGAAATGAACCTGCAGTGTTCCAGGAACTGAAAGAAGGCTAGTATGGACTAGTACAGAGTGTGCTTAGAGGGTGGCTACTGCCAAGGTTGAGAAATGCACTCATTTAGCCAGTGTGTGTAGATCATGCTCAGATCTAGGAGCAGTGAGAAACCCTGAATGATTTGTAGTAGGAAAATGACAAGATATTGAAGTCAATCAGGATAATGGCAGGAGTGGAATGAAGGGAAAGATTGAGTCTACACCAGCATCTTCCATGAATGAAGCTGGGGCTGGGCAGGTGTGTTGATAACAGCAAGGACAAGTGGACAGGGGTGTGGCTAACTGGTAGTGGCATAAGGCTCAGGAGGAAGGTGTACATGTATATTTGTATGCATGTATGTGTGTATGATCTTTTTATTTATTTTAACAGGAGGGTCACTTTTGAAAGAGTCTTGGAAGGCCTTTGTAGGATGATACCAGCTACTCTTCACAACCTTCTAACACTTGGGTAGGGGAGGTAGGCATGGTGCAGAAGATGCAACTTCCACTGGAAAGGGGCACAGAGGAAGCAGTCCTACGGGAGACAAGGAAAGAGAGGGAACGTTAATGAAGAGGTTGAGGATACAAGGCCGTTTTTTCCTTGAAAAACTCCCGAGAATACTGTTGAAGACAGGGGAAGGGAGGTGGGGTCTGGGTTTAGAGGGAAAAGAGGTACAGACTTTTCTAGGGATGACAGCCTGGCACAGCTTAGATGTCTGGGGCTTCTGTTCCATTGTGCAGTGAACAGAGAAGGCTGGGATGTGGCACATGGTAGATTATTTCTGGGTATCTCAAGGGGCAGAGTGGGCACTTGGATCTAATAGGCAGACCTGGAGATTTTGGTATCATGAAACAAATCTTCCCCAAAGCCCATTTTTATAATGGTAGCTCTAACCCCTCCCTCTCTGACCCTTCCAGAAACATGACAAACGAGTAGGACTTTTACAGCCTAGCTTCCAAAACTTGGGTTACACTTTTGCTCCATATGAGCTGTGCTCTTCCTGAGCTGGTCTTCTTGTTCTTACAATATGCCTTGTTCTCTTCGCTGCCCTGTGCCCTGAATCTGGTTTTGCCTCTTCACATCCTATTCGTTTTTAAAGCCCTAGCTCATATCCTGCCTCCTTCATGGCACCTTCCCAGATCACTGGGCCCCCAAAAGTTGCCTGCTCTTCTTAACTGGCACTTCATTAAAAACTACCTTGGGGCTTATTTTTTGTACTGGTATATATTGTTAACTTTTCATGGGTATGACATTGTTGTTTCTAAAATTAGATTGCAAAATTCTTGAAGCCAGGATTAGGTCCTATGCCTCTTAATATACTCCAAGAGACTGAATACAGGACTCAACACCCAAAAGCCACTCAATGATTTGTTTAATTAATGCATTGGTTAAAATATGTATCACTTTTCTGGGACAGATGTAAAGGAGTACTGGAGTCAGTGTTATGTGGAGTGTAGACTCAAGGTGTGAATGTGCTTGGGCATTCATTTTTTTCTCCTCTGCACAAAAGTTCTGGGAAGTTTCTAACTCACTATTTTGCTCATCTTATAGGGAACCCATTGTCCTTTTCAGATGACTCCATGATAGACACAAGTTGGCACACTCAAGTCTTCAGCTTTAGTAACAAGGAGGTGAGAGCAACTCTGGGCATGGATGGAGTGGTCAGGGATGCAGGGAAAGAACCAACCCAGCCAGACCACACAAGGGAATTTGTAAGTACACTGGGGCCACGGGGAAGAACAAGAGGGTGAGGGATGTCAAAAGAAAGTGACTATTACTCAACAGTGTGCCTCAGGCTTGTCATCTAAAGTTTAAATTGTGAACATTTCAGAGACAGTGAGCTAACTTTCAGTTATCAATGAACAGACTTTTACTTCTATAAAAGTCACAGTTGGAAATACATCTTCCTCCCAAATTTACATTTCCAGAACCCTAGCTGAAAGCAATAGGTGTGAGGAAAAGAGAGTCTGGTCTTAGCAAAGAGAAGAGTGGTGGTGTGTGCATGTTTGTCTGACCACTTTGAACAGTATCAAAAAACAAATGTGGCTTTAACTCTGGTTTATAAAGTGACAATATTTTTGCCAACTCTTCTTCCCATTAGTACAGATGATGGTAGATCCATTTTCCCAGCCTGTCTTTGGTTGCTGTTTGTCAACTGATGGATTTTCCATCTCCCTCTGGGTTGGGGGTGGGGGCAGTAGAAATCTAAACTAGGCATAAGCAATACTCTAACAGAGGCCTGACTAATGCCAAGCATGGTGGGAGGGTTACTGTAGTGTCTTTCCATATTACCTCTCTATTATTCCAGGTCAGGTTCACTCTTACCTTTAAAAGTAACACCGGGGCCTCCCTGGTGGCGCAAGTGGTTGAGAGTCCGCCTGCCGATGCAGGGGATACGGGTTCGTGCCCCGGTCTGGGAGGATCCCATATGCCGCGGAGCGGCTGGGCCCGTGAGCCATGGCCGCTGAGCCTGCGCGTCCGGAGCCTGTGCTCCGCAACGGGGGAGGCCACAACAGTGAGAGGCCCGCATACCACAAAAAAAAAAAAAAAAAAAAAAAAAAAAAAGTAACACCAACGTGTGGTGAGTCCTTCAGCAAGCCTGAAACTGTGAACTTGCTTGTTTTTAGACTTGGAGTTAGTTTTGCAGGTCTCACTGCCCCACTTGGGTAGGTTTAGTTCCATATCTAACCCTATGACCAGTCCAGAAATCCCTACGAATTTGGAATAGACTAACATAGTGTATTAATCCTTTATTTATTTTCAGATGCTTTGACACCTTGGGGCCTTGCTGACCAAAAGGACTGCTCTTCTTAAGGTTAGCAGGAGGCATAACCCTCCCAGATTTCAGAAAATACTGCAAAGCTACAGTAACCAAAAAATGTGGTATTGGTACAAAAACAGAAATATGGATCAATAGAACAGAATAGAGAGCCCAGAAATAAACCCACACACCTATCATCAATTAATCTTCGACAAAGGAGGGAAGAATATAAAATGGGAAAAAATCTCTTTAGTGAGTGGTGCTGGGAATGCTGGAGAGCTGTATGTAAATCAATGAAGTTAGAATACACCCACACAACATACACAGAAATAAACACAAAATGGCTTAAAGACTTAAACATAAGACATGACATGGTAAAACTCCTATAAGAGAACATAGGCGAAACATTCCCTGACATAAATTGTACCAATGTTTTCTTAGGTCAGTCACCCAAGGCAATAGGACTAAAAGCAAAAATAAACAAGTGGGACTTAACCAAATTTCCTTTTGCACAGCAAAGGAAACTATAAACAAAATGAAAACACAACCTACGAAATGGGAGAAAATATTTGCAAATGATGCTACCGTCAAGGGCTCAATTCCTAAAATATACAAACAGCTCATACAACCCAACAACAACAACCAAAAACAACCCAATCAAAAAATGGGCAGAAGAACTAAACAGACATTTCTCCAAAGAAGACATACAGATAGCCAATAAGCACATGAAAAATGATCGTCGTTAATAATTAGAGAAATGCAAATCAAAACTACAATGAGGTACCACCTCACGCCAGTCTAAATAGTTGTCATTAAAAAGTCTACAAATAGTAAATGGTGGAGAGGGTATAGAGACAAAGGAACCCTCCTACACTGTTGGTGGGAATATAAGTTGGTGCAGCCACTATGGAAAGTAGTATGTAGATTCCTCAAAAAATTAAAAATGGAATTACCATATGATCCTGCAATCACACTCCTGGGCATATATCCAGACAAAACTATAATTCAAAAATATACATGCACCCCTATGTTCATAGCAGCACTATTCACAATAGCCAAGACATGGAAACAACCTAAATGTCCATTGACAGAAGAATGGATAAAGAAGATGTGGTACATATATGCAATGGAATACTACTCAGCCATAAAAAAGAACAAAATAATGCCATTTGCAGCAACATGGATGGAACCAGAGACTATCATACTAAATGAAGTAAGTCAGACAGAGAAAGACAAATATCATATGATATCACTTATATATGGAATCTAAAATATGACACAAATGAACCTATCTATGAAACAGAAACAGACTCACACAGACATAGAGAACAGACTTGTGGTTGCCAAGGGGGAGGGGGGAGGGGAGGGATGGATTGGGGGTTTGGGTTAGCAGATGCAAACTATTATATATAGAATGGATAAACAAGATCCTACTGTATAGCACTGGGAACTATATTCAGTATCCTGTGATAAACCATAATGGAAAAGAATATAAAAAAGAATGTTATATATAACTGAATCACTTTGCTATATAGCAGAAATTAAAACAACATTGTAAATCAACTATACTTCAATTAAAAAAATTGAAAAAACCTCAAATTCCTAAGTAACTTGCACCCTAAGACAATTATTTTCCTTTTGCGTTCCTCTTACATTATTTCTTATGCAATAAATGAGGTCAGACAGATAAAAGATATATGTGGAAGTGCACTAGGTAGAAGGAAATATACATGAGAAAATAATCTTATCTCATTTATTATCTTGAAGTTGGTTTATATAAAATCCATCACCATGATCCACATAAGTCTTTCAGGTTTGATATATACCTTCTCATTAAGTAAATTCGATGCATTTAGTTTGTTTTAGAGCTCATTTAGTTCCAGGCAAGATCAATTAAATTTATCTGAATTTTAATGCAAAAAGACATGGTGGTCTCTGTAGATTAATGCTATTGTAAATTAATTTCATACCTATTTTTATATCTACCAGAAAGATTATGGTATTCATACCTGTGGTAAGATATAAAGCTTAACCTAAAACATTCAGGCAATGTGTAATAATTAAAACTAAGCCTGATGGAACAGTTTAGTTCTTCTAGAAAATATTTCTAGAAGTGACCTAATACAAAGATTATAACTATTTTTAGTTTTTTAAGGAACCTCCATAGTGTTCTCCATAGTGGCTGTACCAATTTACATTCCCACCAACAGTGTAGGAGGGTTCCTTTGTCTCTGTACCCTCTCCAGCATTTACTATTTGTAGACTTTCTGATGACGGCCATTCTGACTGGTGTCAGGTGATACCTCATTATAGTTTTGATTTGCATTTCTCTAATAATTAGCAATGCTGAACATCTTTTCATGAGCCTTTTGGCCATCTGTGTGTCTTCTTTGGAGAAATGTCTATTTATATCTTCTGCCCAATTTTTTGATTGGTTTTTTTTTTTGATATTGAGTTATATAAGCTCTTTGTATATTTTAGAGATTAATCCCTTGTCAGTTGCATCCTTTGCAAATATTTTCTCCCATTCTATAGGTTGTCTTTTCATTTTGTTTATGGTTTCCTTTGCTGTGCAAAAGCTTTTAAGTTTAATTAGGTTCCATTTGTTTATTTTTGTTTTTATTTCCATTACCCTAGGAGGCAAATCCAAAAAGATATTCCTGTGATTTATGTGAAAGAGTGTTCTGCCTATGTTTTCCTCTAGGAGTTTTATGGTATCCAGTCTTACAGAGAGCTATTATATATCTTACAATCCCACTCTTGGGCATATATCCAGAGAAAACTATAATTTGCACCCCAAATAGTATTCATTGCAGCACTATTTACAATAGCCAAGACATGGAAGCAACCTAAATGTCCATTGACAGATGAATGGATAAAGAAGATGTGGTACATGTATACAGTGGAATACTAATCAGCCATAAAAAAGAATGAGATAATGCCATTTGCAGCAACATGGATGCACCTAGAGATGATCATATTAAGTGAAGTAAGCCAGACAAAGAAAGATAAATATCATATGATATCACTTATATGTGGATTCTAAAAAAAATGTACAAATGAACTTATATACAAAACAGAAATAGACCCACAGACATGGAAAACAAACTTATGGTTACCAAAGGGGAAAGAGGGGGAGGGATAAATTAGGAGTTTGGGATTAACATATACAGATTACTATATATAAACTAGATAAGCAACAAGGACCTACTCTATAGCATTGGGAACTATACTCAACATTTTGTAATAACCTATATGGAAAAGAATGAAAAAAAATGTATGTATAATGTAATCACTTCGCTGTACACATGAAACTAACACTACATTGTAAATCAACTACACTTCAATAAAAAAAGATTATAACTAGTAGATTTTGAAGGTCTAATTAAAATAAAACAGTTGTAGAAGTTATGTGAAAATTTGGTATGGATTGGTTTATAAAGCATTTTAATATCCTGGCTAAGAGACAGTATACATTTGAAAAACTAGTGAAAAAAGGAGAAACTTGACAGTACTTGCAGTGATATACTTCTTTGGAAAAAGGAAAAAAAACCCTAACTGAAGCAAGTAATGCCAAACGTTGACATCTATTGTGTCTTGCTGGTGCCTACATAGCTGTCTATTTTATTTTTTCTATTTGTTTAAAATATTTTGTTGTTAAAAATTTTAAAGATGGGATTGTTGTCACCATCACTTTTTTTTTTTTAACTTTTAGAGATACATACTGAAATATATTGGGATGAAACGGCATATCTGGGATTCTTTAAAATACTTAAGCATTAATAAAATAAGAAGCAGGTTTCCCTGGTGGCACAGTGGTTGAGAGTCCGCCTGCTGATGCAGGGGACACGGGTTCGTGCCCCAGTCCGGGAAGATCCCACATGCCGTGGAGCGGCTGGGCCCGTGAGCCATGGCCACTGAGCCTGCGCATCTGGAGCCTGTGCTCCGCAACGGGAGAGGCCACAACAGTGAGAGGCCTGCGTACCACAAAAATACAACAAACAAACAAACAAACAAAACAAAATAAGAAGCGTTAAAAGTATAAAAAGAACAAGGGTGGCACAATCTTGAAAGCACTGTGTGAACATAAAGGAAAACCTCATTTAAAATGGAGTCCAGAAGCTCTGAAGGGGGAGCGCTCATGCATATACCTTCTGCTGCAACTTACTTTGCATTCCTGGGCATGAAGAAGCAGGAGGAGGGAAGATTTTTGCTTACTCAGAAACAGCCCAACCAATGAGAAACCATCACCACCCTGAAATTCTGTTTTTCTACCATGGACTTTTGTTCAAAGCAGCCCCTCCCAACTTCCTCCTTTTTCTCTTATAAAGTAACCTTTCCTCTCCTTTGTTCACTGGACTTGCCTATGGTTTGCTATAGTTTGCATGTCTTGAATTTGCTATTCCTCTGCCATTACCAAATAAACTCTTTTCTTTTTTTTTGCTGGTAAAATAACTGGCCATTTTATTTTTAAGTTTGAAAGTTAAATCCAGGTGATAAGTGTACATGCACATAAATACTTTAAAATGAGGAACAGTATATTATCTTAAAGCTGTGGGGACAAGAATGCTTAGATGGACACAAAAAGGAATTACTGATAGATTAATTAAGGAGATTAGTTAATGTGTATTCTTTTACACCAGTTCTGTGTTTCTAAAAGTTTCAATTATTTTGCTTATATCAATTGTACAAAATTTTGGCTGGCTTATATATATTATTTTTATGAGCACAGAGTAAGAGTTATCAACAAGTTAGATAGCTGGGAAATTCTAGCTCTTTGCTTGGGTAATCCCTATTGGTTTGCTCTATTGTTCCTAGACAATGCTTAACTTATCCCCCAACTCTGTTTTACCCACTTGCTCCCTCCAAATGAAGACTCTGACTGTGAGGGTCACTTTAAAGCCAAATTATAGGGGGAAAAATGAGTAGGAGAAGGAGTTAATAGGAATTAAGTGAGGAATGTTCTGAGAAGTACACTTGAAATTGAAAGGATATGGGGACATTCTCAGCAGGATAGAGTCTTGGAACTGGTGAATATTTGCCACATCAACATCTATAACTAACAAGTAGTTCAAATTTACTTATCAGAGCTCATCTAAATAACCATTCTTTTTCAATTATGTGCCATTTCCTTGTTTCCTCCTGTAAACACACTTCACATAAGAAGTCACAGTAAATCCCACCTTAAGAAACAGGAAACATCTCGAATAAACAACCTAACCTTGCACCTAAAGCAATTAGAGAAAGAAGAACAAAAACATCCCAAAGTTAGCAGAAGGAAAGAAATCATAAAGATCAGATCAGAAATAAATGAAAAAGAAATGAAGGAAACGATAGCAAAGATCAATAAAACTAAAAGCTGGTTCTTTGAGAAGATAAACAAAATTGATAAACCATTAGCCAGACTCATCAAGAAAAATAGGGAGAAGACTCAAATCAATAGAATTAGAAATGAAAAAGGAGAAGTAACAACTGACACTGAAGAAATACAAAAGATCATGAGAGATTACTATAAGCAACTCTATGCCAATAAAATGGACAACCTGGAAGAAATGGACAGATTCTTAGAAATGTACAACCTGCCAAGACTGAATCAGGAAGAAATAGAAAATATGAACAGACCAATCACAAGCACTGAAATTGAAACTGTGATAAAAAATCTTCCAACAAACAAAAGCCCAGGACCAGATGGCTTCACAGGCGAATTCTATCAAGCATTTAGAGAAGAGCTAACACCTATCCTTCTGAAACTCTTCCAAAATATAGCAGAGGGAGGAACACTCCCAAACTCATTCTATGAGGCCACCATCACCTTGATACCAAAACCAGACAAGGATGTCACAAAGAAAGAAAACTACAGGCCAATATCACTGATGAACATAGATGCAAAAATCCTCAACAAAATACTAGCAAACAGAATCCAACAGCACATTAAAAGGATCATACACCATGATCAAGTGGGGTTTATTCCAGGAATGCAAGGATTCTTCAATATACGCAAATCAATCAACGTGATACACCATATTAACAAATTGAAGGAGAAAAACCATATGATCATCTCAATAGATGCAGAGAAAGCTTTTGACAAAATTCAACACCCATTTATGATAAAAACCCTGCAGAAAGTAGGCATAGAGGGAACTTTCCTCAACATAATAAAGGCCATATATGACAAACCCACAGCCAGCATCATCCTCAATGGTGAAAAACTGAAACCATTTCCACTAAGATCAGGAACAAGACAAGGTTGCCCACTCTCACCACTCTTATTCAACCTAGTTTTGGAAGTTTTAGCCACAGCAATCAGAGAAGAAAAGGAAATAAAAGGAATCCAAATGGGAAAAGAAGAAGTAAAGCTGTCACTGTTTGCAGATGACATGATACTATACATAGAGAATCCTAAAGATGCTACCAGAAAACTACTAGAGCTAATCAATGAATTTGGTAAAGTAGCAGGATACAAAATTAATGCACAGAAATCTCTGGCATTCCTATATACTAATGATGAAAAATCTGAAAGTGAAATCAAGGAAACACTCCCATTTACCATTGCAACAAAAAGAATAAAATATCTAGGAATAAACCTACCTAAGGAGACAAAAGACCTGTATGCAGAAAATTATAAGACACTGATGAAAGAAATTAAAGATGATACAAATAGATGGAGAGATGTACCATGTTCTTGGATTGGAAGAATCAACATTGTGAAAATGACTCTACTACCCAAAGCAATCTACAGATTCAATGCAATCCCTATCAAACTACCAATGGTATTTTTCACAGAACTAGAACAAAAAATTTCACAATTTGTATGGAAACACAAAAGACCCCGAATAGCCAAAGCAATCTTGAGAACGAAAAATGGAGCTGGAGGAATCAGGCTCCCTGACTTCAGACTATACTACAAAGCTACAGTAATCAAGACAGTATGGTACTTGCACAAAAACAGAAAGATAGATCAATGGAACAGGATAGAAAGCCCAGAGATAAACCCACGGACATATGGTCACCTTATCTTTGACAAAGGAGGCAGGAATGTACAGTGGAGAAAGGACAGTCTCTTCAATAAGTGGTGCTGGGAAAACTGGACAGGGACATGTAAAAGTATGAGATTAGATCACTCCCTAACACCATACACAAAAATAAGCTCAAAATGGATTAAAGACCTAAATGTAAGGCCAGACACTATCAAACTCCTAGAGGAAAACATAGGCAGAACACTCTATGACATAAATCACAGCAAGATCCTTTTTGACCCACCTCCTAGAGAAATGGAAATAAAGACAAAAATAAACACATGGGACCTAATGAAACTTAAAAGCTTTTGCACAGCAAAGGAAACCATACACAAGACCAAAAGACAACCCTCAGAATGGGAGAAAATATTTGCAAATGAAGCAACTGACAAAGGATTAATCTCCAAAATTTATAAGCAGCTCATGCAGCTCAATAGCAAAAAAACAAACAACCCAATCCAGAAATGGGCAGAAGACCTAAATAGACATTTCTCCACAGAAGATATACAGACTGCCAACAAACACATGAAAGGATGCTCAACATCTTTACTCATCAGAGAAATGCAAATCAAAACTACAATGAGATATCATCTCACACCAGTCAGAATGGCCATCATCAAAAAATCTAGAAACAATAAATGCTGGAGAGGGTGTGGAAAAAAGGGAACACTCTTGCACTGCTGGTGGGAATGTGAATTGGTACAGCCACTATGGAGAATGGTATGGAGGTTCCTTAAAAAACTACAAATAGATTTACCATATGACCCAGCAATCCCACTACTGGGCATATACCCTGAGAAAACCATAATTCAAAAAGAGACATGTACCAAAATGTTCATAGCAGCCCTATTTACAATAGCCCGGAGATGGAAACAACCTAAGTGTCCATCATCGGATGAATGGGTAAAGAAGATGTGGCACATATATACAATGGAATATTACTCAGCCATAAAAAGAAATGAAATTGAGCTATTTGTAATGAGGTGGATGGACCTAGAGTCTGTCATACAGAGTGAAGTAAGTCAGAAAGAGAAAGACAAATACTGTATGCTGACACATATATATGGAATTTAAAAAAAATGTCATCAAGAACATAGGGGTAAGACAGGAATAAAGACACAGACCTACTAGAGCACGGACTTGAGGATATGGGGAGGGGGAAGGGTAAGCTGTGACAAAGTGAAAGAGCAGCATGGACATATATACACTACCAAACGTAAGGTAGATAGCTAGTGGGAAGCACCCGCATAGCACAGGGAGATTAGCTCGGTTCTTTGTGACCGCCTGGAGGGGTGGGATAGGGAGGGTGGGAGGGAGACGCAAAAGGGAGGGGATATGGGAACATATGTATATGTATAACTGATTAAATTTGTAAAATAAAAAAAAATTAAAAAAAAAAGAAGTCACAGTAATGTAAAGTTAGTTTGGTTCTTGGAATTTTTGTTAAGAAAATATTTGCACATAAAATGAAAAGACCCTGTTATTAGGAAATTAGCACACATCTTTTATCCTGCCCCAAAGGCAGGATAAATCCTTTATTGTGTTTCCTTCATTTTCCTATGTCCTGTATATTTTGGACTCGAAAGCATTGCGTTGTATCCTGTGTTGCTGTTTCTGTTTTGGTTAACCAGACTAAGTTCGTGATTCAGGACTTCTAGCGTCCATCCCAACGCATGTTAAACCAATTATGGAGGCACAGGGTAGAAATGAAAGCATTTCTACCCAAAAGGCCCTGCTAAAACTGTTAGATTCAATTAGGCACAAATTCTGTCTTTAGGATTAGAGTTTTATATTCCAAGCCAAAACTCAATCCCCTTTGTTGGTTTCTATACCTACACATACATTTTACTACTGAGGGTATGTATCCCCACCATAGTGTCTGGTCCTGAAAAGACACAGTGATTCACAGCTCTCCTTCTGAGAAGTTGATTACACCCATCAGTTGGGTTTGGAAAAATTCTGAAGGCTTCTTTTTGCAGGGAGAAACGGGAGAGGGCATTTTTTGCTGGTTACTACAGAAGAGATTTGGGCTTTAGGTTTTATTTTCATACCAGGGTTGGGTTGCTAAGACGGAAATCAAATTAAAACTGGCATGTCTCTGTGGCTTCATTTGCTTTTCTTCCTGCCATGGGACAAGCTGGCACCAAAGCCTTGTTTTGAAACCCTGAAATTCAAGTCTTAGATAGTCAGTGCCAGTAGTGTGAGTTGAAATTGCTCGGTTTGACTTTCCATAGGACTGTGGGGACTCAAATAGAAAGACTGAATGGGAGTTTGTCTCAGCAGCTAGTAGAATATCTTCTTTGGGAAGGCTTATTAAGAGATACAGGCACTGTCTTACAAAATGTTTAAAAATTAAACTTACACCAGCCCTTCCTCTACTGTATATAGGTAGTATCCTATTTATGGGAGAAAATGTGTCAAGGCCAAAAGGAGGAAGTGAGGTTTGCTGTGTTCTGAAGGAGAGTTTTCAGGGATCTTGTAAAAGGAACAGAGGAAATTTGGGCAATGGAATTTGTTCAATGTGTGGCATGGAGAGGAAAATGGATGAAGAAGATTTTAGAGACATTTTGCTGTATATTATGAGTGGAATTCTCTTTGGAAACATTTTGAGAAACTTAAAAATTTTAATTGCTTTTAAATGCCTCCCCTACCTTTTTTTTTTTTTAAGGTTGGAGTCCTCTAAAAATGGAGTGCTTAAGCACTTATATAGATCAAAAAGAGACAACAGTCTGGACTTGTTCTCTTAGTAGGCTGCACAGTTCACCTAATAACTTTATATTCAGGAAGAGTTTTAAATATCTCTTTTCATTAGTTTTTGTTCAATATTAGATTTTGAATTTGGAAATATCTCTAATCCAAGTCAATGTAATAGGAGATTTAATTATTTCTCTTTATTATTTTTTTATGCAGCATTAGATTTTGTAATTGGAATTATTTCCAACTTCAGGCAATATAATGTTATTGATTAATAGAGGGATCAGAACATGTAATGTTCATTGTAACTGCAGTCTAGTAGACTACTTACATGCAAAATGAAGATCAAGTAAGAGATAATGTAAAGACACTTGCAACTATGAGGTTCCTTATACTCGTCTTTTCTTTTTTTCCCCTCAGCGATACTATATATTAGAAATATCTTAAAAATAGGGACTACACAATGTAGAAGGGAGAAATATAGAGAGGAGAATGTTTCTGCATCTATTATGTGGAAATGATAATTGACTAGGTTGTTCAAAATGCCTTGAGTCAAGTTCAACTGGAAGAATGAAATGGGAATGCTGTTAATGTGCTTTTAAAGATTCCTTTCCAGACAGATTGCCTCTGGGTTCAACATTTACAGTTTGGTCCAGGTATGAATTTGAGAGGAGAAAAATGGATTTGGTATTTTCTATGGAATAATTTTGTTTTTATTTTTGTCATTGTTTTTGGCCTCGGACAGACTTATCTAGCCTACACAGAAGCACAGATGTTGCAATTTAGAAGTGTGGCAAAGACCAATTTTTTTTCCCTCAAAACAAAAAACCTCTCAGTTTGTCTACTGGACAATAAAATTGGATGGAAAAGCTTCTCATGAAAGGTATTCATGGGGTGAAATATGAAGCTTCTGTTTAGTGCCCCTCAGACTGTATACCCTGTATCATTATTTCTTATGAGGTATATTTGATGACACATAGGCCAAAAGAGACAACTGACAGGAGTGTGAGACTTGGACCAATTATACCTCACATGAGTTAACAAGGAGTGGTGATAGCAAAACCTCACAAGTCTGGGAAGACGAAAGATACATACCATATTGTGCCACATTTGAGAAATATGAATGTTTGTAATTCCACATCTGTACTTAATTTCATTATACTTCCCTGGTTATTCAAATCTGACTCAGTGTACATTCACGTTCTACTGCCATGCAAAGCACAGAGTTGTTGGTTTACTCTGGCTGGATATTTAGTTAGTAGTTTTTACAGGAAAAGAGTTTAACCAGGCATTGGGGAAAGAGATTATTTTATTTGGGAAAAATTAAAAGACATTAAGTATGATTAAAATATGTTTTTAAACCATACGTTATGAAAACTATGATGCTTAAAAGTGGAATGAAGGGAGAAAGTTTCTGTTTATTTAGGCATCAATGTAGTCTTGCTTTCCACATCAGTCCTCAGAGAAGAAGTGGGAAAGGAGTGAGAGTCACATTAATCATGCTTAGAGCGAGTCTCAGGCTAGGCCCAATTTAATTTCTGCACGTGATAGATAATATCATGGCTAAACTAATCAACTTTTAGGAGAATTCAGACTTTAATGAATTTCAGAATCAGAAGATTTCTGAGAAGTATTAAGGCTGAAAATAAAAACTGTCCTAGTGAGCTGAAGAAAATAAAGCCAAAGAATCTGAACTTCCAGGAACGGAAGGAACCTCACCCCCAATTCCAGAAAAGACTGCCTCAACTCTTACCCACAGATGAGTATCTACCCAACTCTCAAAAAGCTCCTCTTTTTAGAGGAAAGCATTCTATTTTGTTCTTTAATGAATACAAATTATAAGGACTTTTCCTTTCAAAACCTGAATCCCTCCTACTTTAGCAGAGGTCATGGTTAGGTGGTCATCCATCCTGGTATGATTCTGAGACAGAACACAAATAAGAACATAGACTCTCCTGTCATTATTATAAATGTACCCACAAAATTGAATTGAGAGGAACATTTTTCAGTTTTTGAACTCTTTTTCCCTCCCAAGTGATGTTATTTTGTCTGAAAGGGTGTCAGAAATATAAGAACCAACCCATTGATTAGTCTCTGCCATCATGCTTCTGAAATAGTTGAGGATCAAAGGAGCCATTAGATGAAAAAGTGCTTGAGTTCTCAAAGTTGTACTCATAGTGTGAGAGATTATTTCAATGGCTCTGACCCTGTATTATGTTAGGCCATCAATTAAACCTCAGTAGGTCTCAGTGGCTTCGTGAGAAAATGAGGAGGTTGGAATAATTGATATTTAAGATCTGGTTCTAACATTCTATGATTTCAAGATGTTTGATATTCAGTTAATTCAAGTCTGTTAAAAAAGATGGTCATCCCAAAAATATCCCTGAAATTAGGTCTTAAATTAAGCCATGGGTTTGGAAATATTTGTTCAGTAGGTATTTATTTCTTTTTTAAAAGAATTCCTGTTCTCTTATAACCTGGATTATTTAGGGTAGACCTCTGGAGTTTTGTACACCCTCCTACTTCAGAAGAGGGCCAAACTTTCCTGGTGAAGAAGTTCCAATTATACACCAAACATAATCAGAAGGATGTGGCAGGATATATTGCCCGCAGTGTCCAGAATTTTCACATCTTATGCTGGTTTGGGAGATTGGTTTTTGTCAAGTATTTTCCATCATCTCATTGCTCTTAATTGAACCCTGAAGGCTTTTCTTGGCAACTGATATCAGCCTTCACTAAGTCTGAGAAGGTCACTCAATGTGGGCAGAGGCAGCGTGCTGTTAGAATCCTTGATTTCTCTCTCAAGGTTTTGCTTAGGCAAACAGAGACCATCTCCTGCTGCTTTATTGATGCCCAGGCAAGATTTTCCAAGATAGAGACTGCTGGTGCATAAGGTTTAAAACAAACCCCCAATGGCTGCAAGGGAATGTGGTTTTGAGACCTGAGGTTATATATTCATATCTCCCTATTCCTCTTGGAGTCGCTACCTCTGTTCTTCAGAGGGTAAAAGGAGTCGGCTAACAAAATTGAGCAAATGAGTGATTGATGGTATTTTCCCTCTTTTGAAATTCATCAGTATTTCTTAAGTTCTGCAAGTCGATGGCCTGAAAGCTCTTGAAAAGTCTGAATGGTGACAAAGTTTAGCTTCTGCTATCCTTGTGCTTTTCTCTCATGAGGCCAGAAGTAGCTTTTTATTTTTTTTTAATTTTTAAAATTTCTTATGCAGTTTTTAAAGGTTACTTTCCATTTACAGTTATAAAATATCAGCTCTATTCCCCGTATCTTATAATACATCCTTGAGTCTACCTTACACCCAATAGTTTGTACTTCCACTCCCTCACCCCCGTATTGCCCCTCCCTGTTTCCCCAGTGGTAACCACTAGCTTCTTCTCTATATCTGTGAGCCTGCAGAAGTGACTTTTTAAAAGTAAAAACAAATTTACAGGAAGAAGAACAAGTGTTGCTTTGTATATTTGCTTACATCAAAGCAAGGTGTGGCACTAATGAATTTGGATTGTATTCTTGGCTAAAAGTCGAGACATAGTCTAGATTACACTGAAGGAAAGAATGACCCCAGTACTTTTTACTGTAATGAAGGATATGTGATGTCTGGTGAGATGATTTTGGATTCCATCAGTAGGAACCTTATCACTAACAAATAATAAAGTGTCCTAGGATGAGAGAAGAGGATTAGAAGTGATCTCTGGGTTCCCTATTGCAATTAAGTTAGTCTGCATACAAGCAGCTGACATGTTTGTGTCCACAGTTTACTAGACAAGGCTTCTAGTATGTGTAGCTCATGGCTAAGGCCAAGGCCAAGGCCTGTCTGTTCTCTCTTACCCAGTGCTGGCTGCAATCTAAAGTAGCTTACACATTTGGAAGAAAGAAATTCCCAAATATATATAGGTGATCAAAAATTTATTTTATTTTTAGTTTTTATAAAAATAACACATTCATAGGCTTCCCTGGTGGCACAGTGGTTGAGAGTCCGTCTGCCAATGCAGGGGACACGGGTTCATGCCCCGGTCTGGGAAGATCCCACATGCCGCAGAGTGGCTGGGCCCGTGAGCCATAGGCCGCTGAGCCTGCACGTCCGGAGCCTGTGCTCCGCAACGGGTGAGGCCACAACAGTGAGAGGCCCGTGTACCACACACACACACACAAAACAAACAAAAAACACACATTCATAGAAAACCAGAAATTAGAATAGCAGAAAGAAAAACATGCATATTGCTCCCACCCATTGACAACGGACAGTAGCAGCTAGTCTATTTCTAGCCAATCTTTTTTCCTAAGCATTTTCAATCATGATTATGATGACGTTGTATATAAAATTTTATATTTGCCTTTTCTCATTTAGTATTTATTCCCCCCAGCTTTATTGAGGTATAATTGACATAGAACACTGTGTAACAGTGTACAATGTGATGATTTGACATACGTATATATTGTCATTTATTTTTTTTTCATTTTATTATGTTCCTTTGTAGAACTTGACAATAGAGATACAAAGCTGATCACAGAATAGATACTATTTTGTATCCTCTTTAATATAACAATGCCTCAAAATTTCCTAATATTCTGATCTTCATAATTATCATTTTAATGGGCATCATATTCCATCAATTTGTTGTACCATAGTTGAACCATTCCTTTACCATCCAAAGTCCCAGGTGTTCCCTGGTTTTCCATTTCTTTGCCACTATAAATAATAGTGGTATGAATATCTTAGTGCATATATATTTTTTTATTCTCTTGAATTATTTCCTTAGGATAAATTCCCAAAGGTGACAAACGTCCATGGGCAGTTTTTTGATTCCTGATACACAGTCAGACCACTTTCCAAAAATCAGCAATGGAAGGTTGCAAACTTGCAAATTATCACATTTCACCACAATTTCACAAGGACTGGATATTATAACTTTTTTTTAGCATTTATTGAGTATTTATTTTGCTCTACATGGTACACAGTGTGTGAATTACCTCTTATAATTTTAGCACGTGTCATTTATTTTTATTCAAGCATTTGTCCATGTTACATATCACCTCTTCATTTCCATAACTGAAATTTTAAATAATGGCTACATAACAGTGTGTAATATGGATATACTGTAGATTATTCAACATTTATTTATTGATATTTTAGTTGTTTTCAAATTCTCACTGTTACAAATTACAAAAACATCTTTGTAGCATAAACATATCTTCTAAAAATTTCTCATTATTTTTCCATTATGAGAGATACACAGCATGTCACTCCTTCTTCAAGTTATCATTGAGCAATAGAACTTCAAAGAACTCAGAAATTATCTCAACTAGCCTGCTCACTTTATAAGTGAAATATGTAAATGACAGTGTGCTATGAAAGACTTTCTTCTTTTCTTTCTTGCTTAATTTCTCTTTAAGATGATTGTATCTGTGCCTTAAAGGAAGCAGAGGTAGGAAGTTAGATACTCCTTGCAGTCATAAAGGACACCTCTCAGGTGACAGTCTTTGGCTACCCACTCCACGATGAAAATCACGTGGGCGACTGCTGATGTACCTAGTAAGCATTGTTCTGAGCCAGTTTGGCTTTGAGAATCCTTACACACTATTCCCTACACTATTGTTTCTTTCCCATGGGGCATGCTCTTTCTTCATATGCTTTCCACCTCCCTCTCTCCTGTGTGATGAGCTACTGAGTCACAGAGCAGGAACAAAAACCTGGTGTCCTTATTCCTAATTCAATGATGAAACATTATGGGCAAATTGGGAATATTACTCTGGTGCTGATTTATCTGCTGGCAAAACTCATTTTTGAAAGTTTAAATCAGACTTTTGTTGTTGTTTGTTTTCAATTTTAAAGTGACTTTCTTCTGCCTTTAGCTTTCATTATCTTACTGATTACAAAAAGAAGTCTCCAAATAGAGAATTTTGGCAAATCTTGGGTTGTCTTTCTCCATTGGCTCTTCCTTTTTTGCTTTCTTTTATGTCAGCATTTCCTTGATTTCACATTTGTTCTTCCTCTCTGAAGCATTCTTTTGACATAATCAGTTATTGATTATAGGGTAGAAAAGTGCTGCTTCACTTTTTTTTTTCTTCTGATTTTGGGGTAATAGGAAAAAAATGGGAAAATTCTCATTTAAATTGTAGTCAGATGCCTTGTCTTTGAATCTAGTCACATAATAAATGTTTGTTGTTATTTATTAAATCAGAATAAGATTGGGAGCTTGAGATTGACATATACACACTGCTATATTAAAAATAGATAACTAGCAAGGACCTGCTGTATAGCACAGGGAACACTATTCAATATTCTGTAATAACTTAAACAGGAAAAATATTTGAAAAAGAATAGATACATGTATATGTATAAATGAATCACTTTGCTGTACACCTGAAACTAACATAACATTTTAAATCAACTATGATCCAATATAAAATTAAAATTAAAAAAAAGAATAAGAAACTAATTTGGCTATAGACTCCAATTTTAAAGTGCGAGTATACCCTGAAAATTTTAAGCTGGCCAGTCTTTCTTATTTAGGTTTCAGTTGAAGTTTTTAAACAATGTATTTGAATTTTTAAAAACATTTTTATATGCCAGCTGTGGAGCTATAAGGACCTTCCTTGCATCATCTCATCTAATCCTCAAAACAACCTTACTATATGGATAAATTATCCGTAGTGTGTGGATGAGGAAAATAATCTTACAGAGGTTACACACCTTGTCCAAGGTCATCTAGGGAATGCCAGAGTGGGATTTCTAACAAGTTTGGGCTACACCTCTTCTCAAAAATTAGCCTATAGTACTTATATCAGAGGAAAAGTAATTTAGAGTTAAAAGTCAGAAATCTTAGAAAATGAAATTCTGAATACCTTGGATTTCTAAGAGTTGAGAGAAAGGTGCTTAAAATGGCAAGAACAAAACACCCACGTTACAGGTGTGACAAAGTAACTAATGTTATGTACGTGTTGTGTGGCATCAAAGTCATATTTCCCATGGTGAGTCGTCATAGAGTGGTGGTGTGGGGATCATGTTTAATGTTGCTGGATGGTTTAAAAGGACAGACAATACTAAATAACAGGGAATAATAACTTAACTTGAAATTAAAAAAATATTGTAGACACAGGCATTATGCAAAAACATAATTTTCCTAATAATCCTCAAGTAAGGTTTATTCTTTAAGAAAGACTAGCATTTCCTCCACAGTTAAACTGCACAATTTCTGGTTTTAAGAGGTCTCATTTTTAAGCACTTGATCTGTGATTCTTCTATATTAGCTCTGCAAAATTGACAACTAGGTATATTCTCTAGAAACTGAGGAAAATAGTTCCTAATATTGCATTGTCTCCTTCTTATGGATAAGAGCTTGCAAAATTTGTCTTTGGCCCTCTTGTGCCTTTCTCCCACAGTCCTGTTCCTTGCCTTCTGTACATCTCCCTCATCCTCTGAATAAGGGACACTGGTAAAGATAGGTTGGCAGCTGTGTCAGAATTTAGTGGTCTTTAGGCCAAAACATTGCTTAACCCATATTTTTTTATTTTTACTGTTGTATCTAATGAGCTGAGAGGAAGTCCTAAAAATGATCCAAGGAGTTTCCATGGCCATGGAGCCTACATGTCCAATTTCAAGGTAAGAATTAATGTTAAACTGATATATTGCTTGAGGGTTTAAATTTTTTTCTCCCCCCAAAATTGGACTGGGCCATTGGTTCTTAATTTAAAGGCCTTTGACTCCCTCCCTCCCAGATGTCCATGAAGAATAAGGAATGTATGTTACTGACTGTGTGATTTTTAAAAAAATTCAAAAATAATATATCCACCAAAGGCTAATTAAAAATTCAAGTCTCTTTGTTTTTTTGTTAAGTTATCAGCAATTGTGTTAGCATTGGTTCCTAATCAGTAGCTCTGACTAGAAATCGTTTTGTATGTTAAAGGTGCAAAACTAATTATGAATTCATGATGTTTGTTTCATGGATTCAACTATCACCTATACTCTTATGACCACAAACCCTTATTTTCAAGGTTAATCTCTCTCTCTAAGCTTCAAAATCAGATATTCAACTACCTGACACATATTAACTGCTAGATGTTGTACTGTTGCTTAAAACTGAACTCATCTCCGTCATACTCCCTGCCTCTTCTTCTGACTTCCCTATTTTCATGAACCCATCACCCTCTTCACAATTCCTAAGAAAGGCATTAGAGAATCACTCTTACTTTCTTCATCTCCTTCTTTCTCCAAATGCAGCCATTTAATTCCATCATTTCATTTTATTTCAGACATATCACTCACTCACAGTTGGTAGTATTATAAAAATGTCCTACATTGTCTCCTTTCCTCTCCTCTGTAAAGTACATTCAATCCATGCCACCACAGATCTGATCACAGTATTTCTGTTTTTAAAGTCTGTTCCATATTACCCAGAGAGCATTCCAAATCCCAAGCAAGCGTACAAGGCCTTTTAACATATGGCCTCAGTCGAACACACTGACTCATTTCCTGGTATTTCTGATCCATAGTTTGTATTTCAACCACTCACAGAAACACCCACACACACTCTCAGGTCTTTGTCAGCATCCTTAGTCAGCAATGCTCCTGCCCCCCTACTCTGTCTTGTTACCCTCTACTCATTTTTTTTATAGCCCAGCTCATTGCCACTTATCTTTAGCTTTTATTTCAAGTACAATTAGTCATTCCTTTTCATTGTATCCCCACTGTATCATTTTCTTCATGTAACCATCCATTTAATCATTCATTTTTTCCATATATCCATCCATCTATTTATCTATCCAAATATTTATAGAGAGTCTCCTATGTATTCCAGTAGCTGATAATACAGCAGAGAATCATACAAAATCCTTACCCTCATGGATGTTTTTAATACATTCTAGTATGAAATAAATACATAATAAATAAATAAAGGTTGAAATAGTATGATTCAGGAAGCGACAGTGCCAGGAAGAGAACTCAAGCATTTTAAGAGGATAGAAGGTGACAGAGGTTGGGGAGCGTAGCTACATTAAATCAAGAGGTCAGGGAAGGGCTTTATAAGCAGGTGATAGTTGAATAGATATTTTATTTTATTATTATTTTTCATTTATTTTAATTTTTCTAATTTATAATTTATTTTATTCACTTAGTACAGTAAGAATACCTTTCCATGCATTTAAATATACTTCTACAGAATCGTCTTTTTTTTTTTTAACATCTTTATTGGAGTATAATTGCTTTAAAATGGTGTGTTACTTTCTGCTTTATAACAAAGTTAATCAGCTTTACACATACATATATCCCCATATCTCTTCCCTCTTGCATCTTCCTCCCTACCACCCTCCCTAACCCACCCCTCTAGGTGGTCACAAAGCACCGAGCTGATCTCCCCATACTTTGCGGCTGCTTCCCACTGGTTATCGGTTTTACATTTGTTAGTGTATATATGTCCATGCCACTCTCTCACTTTGTCCCAGTTTACCCTTCCCCCTCCCCATGCCCTCAAGTCCATTTTTTGGTAGGTCTGCGTCTTTATTCCCATCCTGCCCCTAGGTTCTTCATGACCATTTTATTTAGATTCCATATATATGTATTAGCATACGGTATTAGTTTTTCTCTTTCTGACTTACTTCACTCTGTATGACAGACTCTAGATCCTTCCACCTCACTACAAATAACTCAATTTCGTTTCTTTCTATGGCTGAGTAATATTCCATTGTATATATGTGCCACATTTTCTTTACCAATTCATCTGTCAATGGACACTTAAGTTGCTTCCACGTCCTGGCTATTGTAAATAGTGCTGCAATGAACATTGCAGTACATGACTCTTTGAATTACGGTTTTCTCAGGGTATATGCCCAGTAGTGGGATTGCCGGGTCGTATGGTAGTTCTATTTTTAGTTTTTTAAGGAACCTCCATAGTGTTCTCCATAGTGGCGGTATCAATTTACATTCCCACCAACAGTGCAAGAGGGTTCCCTTTTCTCCACACCCTCTCCAGCATTTATTGTTTGTAGATTTTTTGATGATGGCCATTCTGACTGGTGTAAGGTGACATCTCATTGTAGTTTTGATTTGCATTTCTCTACTGGTTAATGACATTGAGCATTCTTTCATGTGTTTGTTGGCAATATGTATATCTTCTTTGGAGAAATGTCTATTTAGGTCTTCTGTGCATTTTTGGATTGGGTTCTTTGTTTTTTTGATATTGAGCTGCATGAGCTGCTTGTATATTTTGCAGATTAATCCTCTGTCAGTTGCTTCATTTGCAAATATTTTCTCCCATTCTGAGGGTTGGCTTTTTGTCTTGTTTATGTTTTCCTTTGCTGTGCAAAAGCTTTTAAGTTTCATTAGGTCCCATGTGTTTATTTTTGTCTTTATTTCCATTTCTCTAGGAGGTGGGTCAAAAAGGATCTTGCTATGATTTATGGCATAGAGTGTTCTGCCTATGTTTTCCTCTAAGAGTTTTATAGTGTCTGGCCTTACATTTAGGTCTTTAATCCATTTTGAGTTTATTATTGTGTATGGTGTTAGGAAGTGTGCTAATTTCATTCTCTGACATGTAGCTGTCCAGTTTTCCCAGCACCATTTACTGAAGAGACTGTCTTTTCTCCATTGTATATTCTTGCCTCCTTTATCAAAAATAAGGTGACCATATGTGTGTGGGTTTATCTCTGGGCTTTCTATCCTGTTCCATTGATCTATCTTTCTGTTTTTGTGCCAGTAACATACTGTCTAGATCACTGTAGCTTTGTAATATAGTCTGAAGTCAGGGAGCCTGATTGCTCCAGCTCCATTTTTCTTTCTCAAGATTGCTTTGGCTATTTGTGGTCTTTTGTGTTTCCATACAAATTGTGAAATTTTTTGTTCTAGTTCTGTGAAAAATGCCAGTGTTAGTTTGATAAGGATTGCATTGAATCTGTAGATTGCTTTGAGTAGTATAGGCATTTTCACAATGTTGATTATTCCAATCCAAGAACATGGTATATCTCTCCATCTGTTTGTATCATCTTTAATTTCTTCCATCAGTGTCTTACAGTTTTCTGCATACAGGTCTTTTGTCTCCTTGGGTAGGTTTATTCATAGGTATTTTATTCTTTTTGTTGCAATGGTAAATGGGAGTATTTCCTTAATTTCTCTTTCTGATTTTTCATCACTAGTGTATAGGAATGCAAGAGATTTCTGTGCATTAGCTTTGTATCCTGCTACTTCAGCAGATTCATTGATTAGCTCTAGTAGTTTTCTGGTGGCATCTTTAGTATTCTCTATGTATAGTATCATGTCATCTGCAAACAGTGTCAGCTTTACATCTTCTTTTCTGATTTGGATTCCGTTTATTTCTTTTTCTTCTCTGATTGCTGTGGCTAAAGCTTCCAAAACAATGTTGAATAATAGTGGTGAGAGTGGGAAGTCTTGTTTTTTTCCTGATCTTGGTGGAAATGGTTTCAGTTTTTCACCATTGAAGACAATGTTGCTGTGGTTTTGTCATATATGTCCTTTATTATGTAGAGGTAAGTTCCCTCTGTGCCTACTTTCTGGAGGGTTTTATATCATAAATGGGTGTTGAATTTTGTTGAAATCTTTTTCTGCCTCTATTGAGATGATCATATGGTTTTTATTCTTCAGTTTGTTAATATGGTGTGTCACATTGATTGATTTCCATATATTGAAGAATCCTTGCATTCCTGGGATAAACCCCACTGGATCATGGTGTATGATCCTTTTAATGTGCTGCTGGATTCTGATTGCTAATATTTTGTTGAGGATTTTTGCATATATGTTCATCCATGATATTGTCCTTTAGTTTTCTTTCTTTGTGACATCTTTGTCTGGTTTTGGTATCAGGGTAATGGTGGCCTCGAAGAATGAGTTTGGGAGTGTTCCTCCCTCTGCTATATTTTGGAAGAATTTGAGAAGGATAGGTGTTAGCTCTTCTCTAAATGTTTGATAGAATTCACCTGTGAAGCTATCTGGTCCTGGGTTTTTGTTTGTTGGAAATTTTTTTTTTTTTTTTTTTTTTTTTTTTTTTTTTGTGGTACGCGGGCCTCTCACTGTTGTGGCCTCTCCCATTGCGGAGCACAGGCTCCGGACGCGCAGGCTCAGCGGCCATGGCTCACGGGCCCAGCTGCTCCGTGGCATGTGGGATCTTCCCAGACCGGGGCACGAACCCATGTCCCCTGCATCGGCAGGCGGATTCTCAACCACTGCGCCACCAGGGAAGCCCTGTTGGAAAATTTTTAATCACACTTTCAATTTTAGTGCTTGTGACTGGTCTGTTTATATTTTTTATTTCTTCCTGGTTCAGTCTCGGAAGGGTGTGCTTTTCTAAGAATTTGACCATTTCTTCGAGGTTGTCCATTTTATTGGCATAGAGTTGTTTGTAGTAATCTCTCATGGTCCTTTGTATTTCTGCAGCGTCAGTTATTGCTTCTCCTTTTTCATTTATAATTCTATTGATTTGAGTCTTCTCCCCTTTTTTCTTGATGAGTCTGGCTAATGATTTATCAGTTTTGTTTATCTTTTCAAAGGACTAACTTTTAGTTTTATTGATCTTTGCTATCATTTTCTTCATTTCTTTTTCATTTATTTCTGATCTGATCTTTATGATTTCTTTCCTTCTGCTAACTTTGGGTTTTTTGTTTTTCTTTCTCTAATTGCTTTAGGTGTAAGGTTAGATTGTTTATTTGAGATGTTTCTTGTTTCTTAAGGTAGGATTGTATTGCTATAAACTTCCCTCTTAGGACTGCCTTTGCTGCATCCCATAGGTTTTGAGCTATCGTGTTTTCATTGTCATTTGTTTCTAGGTATTTTTTTATTTCCTCTTTGATTTCTTCAGTGGTGTCTTTGTTATTAAGTAGTGTATTGCTTAGCCTCTATGTGTTTGTATTTTTCCAGATTTTTTTCCTGTAATTGATATCTACTCTCATCGTATTGTGGTCAGGAAAGATACTTGATATGATTTTAAATTTCTTAAATTTACCAAGGCTTGATTTGTGACCCACAATATGATCTATTCTGGAGAATGTTCCATGAGCACTTGAGAAGAAAGTGCATTCTGTTGTTTTTGGATGGAATGTCCTATAAATATCAATTAAGTCTGTCTTGTTTAATGTATCATTTAAAGCTTATGTTTCCTTATTTATTTTCATTTTGGATGATCTGTCCATTGGTGAAAGTGGGGTGTTAAAGTCCCCTACTATGAGTGTGTTACTGTCGATTTCTCCTTTTATGGCTGTTAGTATTTGCCTTATGTATTGAGGTGCTCCTATGTTGGGTGCATAAATATTTATAATTGTTATATCTTCTTGGACTGAACCCTTGATCATTATGTAGTGTCCTTCTTTGTCTCTTGTATCAGCCTTTGTTTTAAAGTCTATTTTGTCTGATACGAGAATTGCTACTCCAGCTTTCTTTTGATTTCCATTTGCATAGAATATCTTTTTTCATCCCCTCACTTTCAGTCTGTATGTGTCCCTAGGTCTGAAGTGGGTCTCTTGTAGACAGTATACATACAGGTCTTGCTTTTGTATCCATTCAGCCAGTCTATGTCTTTTGGTTGAAACATTTAATTCATTTACATTTAAGATAGTTATCGATATGTACGTTCCTGTTACCATTTTCTTAATTGTTTTGGGTTTGTTATTGTAGATCTTTTCCTCCCTTGTGTTTCCTGCCTAGAGAAGTTCCTTTAGCATTTGTTGTAAAGCTGGTTTTAGTGGTGCTGAATTCTCTTAGCTTTTGCTTGTCTGTAAAGGTTTTAATTTCTCTGTCTAATCCTAATGAGATCCTTGCTGGGTAGAGTAATCTTGGTTGTACGTTTTTCTCCTTCATCACTTTAAATATGTCCTGTCAGTCCCTTCTGGCTTGCAGAGTTTCTGCTGAAAGATCAGCTGTTAACCTTATGGGGATTCCCTTGTATGTTATTTGTTGTTTTTCCCTTGCTGCTTTTAATATTTTTTCTTTGTATTTAGTTTTTGATAGTTTGATTAATATGTGTCTTGGCATGTTTGTCCTTAGATTTATCCTGTATGGGACTCTCTGTGCTTCCTGGACTTGACTAACAATTCCTTTCTCATATTAGGGGAGTTTTCAACTATAATCTCTTCAAATATTTTCTTAGTCCCTTTCTTTTTCTCTTCTTCTTCTGGGACACCTATAATTTGAATGTTGGTGCATTTAATTTCGTCTCAGAGTTCTCTGAGACTGTCCTCAATTCTTTTCATTATTCTGCTCTGCAGTAGTTGTTTTCACTATTTTATCTTCCAGGTCATGTATCTGTTCTTCTGCCTCAGTTATTCTGCTATTGATTCCATTAGAGAATTTTTTATTTCATTTATCCACTTATTATATTGGAAACCATTATGAGCTCTCTCTACCCGCTTTTCATTGACTGTGAAAAGGGAGCAAACATATAGGCCTGCCCATCTCATAGGGTTACGGTAGCCCTTAGCTAAGTGGCTTCATGGACTTTTCATAAACTATAAAACTTCATTCACAAAGTGATACCTTTTATTTATGATTTCTTTGTCTTTTTCCAGGTACTACAAGGGCTCAAAGATCTATAAAACACCATCACAATTCCCTAAGAGCTTAACCTGTAGTGGATAAATAGAAGCATAACCAAGGAATAAGAGAGACGCACAGCAAGATGTAGGAGGCATTACTATTAGTGTTGGCTGCATTGTAGTGATTGGTGAACACATTTATTTTCCAAAGAGGCAATAAATTCCTAAGTGGTAGAGACCATGTCTTGTATAATATTCTTATATTCCCACTATTGGTAGACATTAGGACCTCAAAATCAGTTAAACGAATGAGTCTAAATAGGGAAGCTGGGCTGAGGAACTGTATCACTACAAATATAAACACTCTATAAATCTCCTTCTCCATATACACAGTTCCCTTCCTCTGCCCTGTGTCTCCCTGCTTTTGGACTTTGGAATATCCACTTTACAGAAGTAAATTAGTTTTCTTGGGCTGAACTCCTTACCCCTGGTGTCAGGATTACTCTCCCATAAATATTTTCAAAGACATTCCTGAAAAATATGCACATCTCAGTTTTCCTAAGAGAACTATATTTCCCATAAATGTTTTAGTAAAGTTAGTTCAACCTCTTGAAGCTTGTAGAAAAATAGTTTTGGGGCATAGTTCTTCCTATTCACTGATCTTGGTATCTTTTACAATAGCTTATTATAGATATTTTAGTGATTGCTTGTACTAAAATTCCCCAGCACCCCAGAGGAGTCATCATGAAGCATACTCTCAGGTTACATCCTGACACCTCCAGCTTAAACTGGTCAATTGTAGTGAGGTTATTACAGATTCAGGAAACAGATACAAAATGACACACTTTGCCCGGAAACTTGGTTTCTATGGTCTTAATCCAAACTTGCTATTTCTTCTGAATACACACTTTTGTGCAACGATGTCTTTCCCAAGTGAATCCCAAACACAATGTGCCAATTTTACGTATGACTCAGCATGAGTGTTTAACTTGCCTGACTTCACAGAACGCATGGCTTATGACATTATAAAATATAGAAAGTGACTATTTGACCATTAGTGGTATATAATGATCTTTTCATGCCCCTTAAAGGTCATGATACTCAGTGGATATGTCATGAAATAAGTGTAATTATCTGGATGTTTTCAGTTCATATGAATTTTGCTGCTGGGGCATGTTGATTTGGGCATGAGAAACATCATGATGTACTGGGGAATTTTTTCTTTCAGAAATCAGGAAGCCAGGATTCTGGTGCCATCTTTGTCACTAATTCACTCAATAACCTTGAATAAACAATTTTACCTTTTGAAATCCACTGTTCTTACTAGTTAGTGGAGAGAATTGGACTGAGTTCATGACAACGCTTTTCAGTTGGAACATTCTTTAGTGCTAATCACTTTTTTAAAAAAAATTTTTTTATTGAAAGTGTTAATCATTTTTAGCACAAAGTATAAAGTTAATTTATTACTTATTCTAGGAAAAGTAATGTGTTTTAGGAAGTTCTGAATGACAGAAAGCAAAGGACTAGGTGACATAAGTAAATAGAGAGCATTTATATGAATCAGAAGCAAAGTATAAGACTAGGAATTACAATATGTAGAACAACTAGGTGAACAAGAAGAAAACAACAGGTTAGCCTACCTAATGTTCTAATAAGTTTATTGAATGAATACTATTGGGGCCAGACCTCTTCAGGTCTTATTAAAAGGTGACCAAACTGGCTCTTTTACTTCAGACATCCATGTACCCTGCCCACCAGTCTAGATGAGCAGACCAGAGAAATTTGACAATGACTGGTGTCTAAGATGAGAGAGCTGCAACTTTTCCTTCCTCTTCATGGAGGGGGTAGAATAGTGCTTTCTTGCAGTCCCCAAATCAAGAGATCTGAAAGAATCATTTCTAGAGTCAGCCATAATGGGAGCCTGGCATCTCATTATCTGGTGGGTTGTATGCCCCAGCAGAGGACTTAATAGCTGTGGATCAAAGGTATTCCAGGCAAGGGCAACCCAGAAGCAAGATCACTATAAGAAGCTGCTGATAGAGATTTAAAAGGGTCAAGCTGGAACAAACCTCCCACGCAGAAGCTGTGCATTTAGAAGTCCCTACAAGAGTCCTCTAAAGAACCCACTTATGCGCTCACTAGAGAGCTATCAAGTCAAGATCATCTCACAGAGAAGACTACTGTAGCAAAACATAGGTAAGAAACAACCACTTATGACATTCCATTTCTCCTCCCAACAAGCCAAAAGTGAAAGGGACCCAGAAAGGGGCCAAGGTGGTGTTCTAAGAGCACCTTATGTCCCCATGTTCCTTACCCATTCCATATGCTTCAGGCCAAAGCTAAAGTTGAGTTGGGGGAAAGGAGGATATGCGGCTAAAGTTTGAAATGATTAAATTAGACTGGACTCTTTGACAACTGAAAGTCACAAGAAAACTGAAAGTGACTGTGGAAGCTGAGATTTCACAAAGAGACGACAGGAAATGGAAATTCCTCATGGCAGAGTGAAAGTAGTGTTAGCAAAATAGAAAACCATTTTACTTTCATGTGCCATTAAATCCAGAATGTTCAATAATCTGGCAGACAAAGAGCAGGTTTTCTCAAGCCTTGGTCCAGGATCTTAGGTGTGGGGAAAATGGCCTAGCTGCAGATGCTGCTGTACCTGTCACTACTGAGTGGATATGTGGCTACTTCTAGCTTAGCTTCTAGAATTTGTGGAAATTCATGAAATACCAGCTTCATCAAGAAAGTAAGGATGCTGGTCTACTGTTCCAAAATATCTATAGAAAAATATCTGTGCACAGCTTTATTGGGAGATAATTCTCCACAGATATTTTCATATTTTTGCATAGTTAGGCTTTATGATTGAATCATAAATGCAGGAAGATAGAGATTGTGCATTATTCCAGAGAGATTTAGAGACTTCCCTCCCCAGAGCCATTTGTTTACATCCCAGGGTAGAGCCCTTCCCTTCCATTCCCTAGAGAAAATTTGGTTACATTTCAGAGTGAAGTTCTCTCTCTCTGGAAAGGAAGAGGGAGGGGTAGGTGTGCCAGCTGCCCTATGTAAACTTTGAGCCATAATTTCAAGGTTCCTCTCCTCTGATGCAAATCCCATGCATACCCAGGTGAAAAATTGGTCCTCATCCTGGTGCCCTCTGGGGAGTAGGAGCTAAGGTGCTCTGTGAGAATAATCTGTCTGTTCTCTAATTCGGAGATCTCATGTTTTCTGTCAGTGTATGACATATACTATTTATACACAAACATATTGAGATATACTACATACATATGTAATACATGTCAATTTTGCAAAATCAATAGGATAATTAATGTTTAACAAATTTATCCTACTGATATTTGTAAAAATTGATATTTACAACCAGATAAGCAGTCAGTTTTAAGTCCAGAAACTAGTATAAAGCATTTATATTTTATTTCTATTATGGGATTAACTTTTAGAATTGTTTTAGAGATAGTGGTAGTTTACTTTGTTTGCAGAATAAAAGTTCTTGGTTTTGTATTTGTTAGAAACAAATTAATCCTGTTAGAAAAATATACTGATATGATTTATTATTCAGACATAAATTTCCTGAGTATTGGGTGGATGTTGTAGACTCCAGAGTTAAGGCCTAAACTAGGTGCACTTTTTGAATTTTGACCCAGCTGGGTGTATCTGTAAGGGCCAGTGTGACAAATCGTGTTTTAGTGAAGATCTGGTGAGGTTTCTGACAGCAACTTTGGCTGGATGAGCTGGGCTGGAGGTCAAGACTAGCATTTCCTCCTCAGTTAAACTACAATTTCTGAATTTAAGAGGTCCCATTTTTAAACACATCCCTTACTCTTCTGTGAAATGTAGAATGGGGAGAGAGAGTTGGGTGGCGTATGGAAGGATGGGAAAGAGTGAGGAGGGATGCTTTGGAGCCACTTAATTTGTCCTCTTGCCTTGATCCAGGAAATGACCCAGGTCTTAGCGAGTAAGGGACAAAACTGAACTAGGCGACCTGATCAGATGAATAAGGGAGACCATGATGAGGGGACCAGGAGAGGTAGAAGCGATAACACAAATTAGCATATTTTGTGATCAAGTTGACATTAGTTCAAGAAACTCTTATTTAGCTCCTATTGTGCATGACGTACTACACTAGGAACTAGGCTTAAAAGATGAATACGACACAGTTCAAGGCTGTGTGTGTGTGTGTGTGTGTCAATATAAAGTAGTAAATGCAGGGGTAAAGGAGCAGACACACAGAGATGGGAAACAGTATGGTGTCCAAGAAGAATCACAAAGAGTTCAGTAAAGTGAAAGCCATGTTTTTCGGTCTTGCCGCACAGTGGAATCATCTCATGAACTTTAAAAAACTGCCTATACACAGGCCTCTCCCCACACCAATAAAACCTGAATCTCTGGAGGTTGGGCCCAGGCATTGGTCACCTTTTTAAGCTTCCCAGATGATTCTCGCTGTATTTGGGTTGAAACCCACTGTCATGGTCAATAAGTATAAAGTAGGACTTCATGAGAGATGATGCAGTTTGCCCATCTGCTAAATGGGGTTAATAGCACTTACCTTGCCTAATTCATCAAGTTGTTATAAAGACATTTGGAATGTAAGAATGCATTTGAAAATGCTTTGTAAACTACAAAGCCCTGAAAAAATGCAAGGTAATATTAGCTCTCCTGCCAGACTGAGAGTCCTTTGAGCATAATAATTATTAATGCTTATTAATATTAATCTCTATAAGGTTAATCTTATTAATCTTTATATCACCACACTTCCCAACATAGGATCTGCCACATAGTAGATGTCCAATATATGTTTGCTGAATGGGTGAATGAATAAATATATCAACAATGCAAGTAAACACACACTGAATTCTTGAAACAGCATTGAAATAGAAAAAGTGAATAAAGTGAAAGTATATCCTCATGGCGTATATTCAAAAGGAGAGTTTATAGGGGCATATGAGCTTATGAAGTGATTTAAATTAAGTTGATTTATTGCACCTTTCATACAACATCTGAATGAACTTTAAAAATATGTACAGAAACATGTCCCTGATTTTGAGTGTTCCAGCCGAGAACCCAGCTTGGTATGTAGACAGTTTAAACAATAGAAGATTTCCAGAAAAAAAGTTAATATTTGAAATCAGAGCACAGTGGAATTCTTAGAAAGAAATCACATTTTCTTTGGAGTCTCCCACTTTTATCTTTTACATGGTCTGACTTTGAATAAAATCATATGTGGATTGTGTGTGTTTATGTGTGTGTGTAATTGATGTGTAGATTTAGACATTACAGAGATGTTCCGATAAAATAAATCTGTAATCCAAAAGTGATTAACAAGCTTCAAATTTAAGAAAAACTGTTGCATGCTTAATCAATGGATGAGGAAAGGCAAAGAACTATAAATGCATTGTATTTGCATGATGTCCTTTGTGATTTTCAAAGAAATATCATAAAATATGCCCTCATTGTTTGTGTCAAAGAAAAGCCAATCTTTCTGTGCTTTTGTTGCAGTTTGATTTTCTAACTGATTGGTTCTCAACTCATCTCCATTCTGCTTTTGATATGCTCTCATTTATCAGCTTCATTTCCTAGAAAGAGATGAATGTGTGCCTCCATCCAATGCTAGAGGAGTGCATGTGGGCAAGAAAGGGAGGTCATGCTGAGGGGGAAAATAGGAGTAGAAACAGCACTCCCAGAGAGGTGTCAACCATAACATTTTTCACAGTTCAGAATCAAATAGGTATCAATATCTAAGTAGAACTCTCTACCAGGAACGAAGGATAATTTATTTAGCTTCAGAAATTTGACACCAAGATGGCAATAACATTAGTTCATGTCCAAGGAGACATAATATCATGTCTAAGGAGATCCATTTGAAAATAAGGGAGTGTGATGAGTAGACAGAAGGTAAGAGAGTAGATTCAAGTTAACAGGCTAGGTGCAGAGCAACCCTCCTGGGGCCACTGGTCTAGGTAGAGAGATGTCAGTATGGAGGAAAGCCAAGGACTCAAGGAAAGTCAGCAGCAAGTAGGAGGCCTGCACTTGTCACAGGGATGCTCAGAAGGCCTGACACCTGATAACATCACCAAATTTCTTCTACATATGCCTAATGATTCTGTCAAAAATGTCAAAAACATTTTTCAAGAAATACTGTTTAATGGGGTAAGTTTTGCTTTAGTGCTAGGTCCATGCAGTCTAGTCTGCAGATGGTTAACAGCTCATTTGACAATTTGGATTGAAACTAAAATGGATAGGAGTTAATACACTGCCCTTTAGCCTTGTTTATATCCTCTTCATCTCATTAGTATTATTTCTTTATAATTGTCCTCTACCTGGTCCTCCTGCCTCCAGTCTACCTCCACAATAACCTCCCCAAAATGTAAGTTTAATAACTTTACTTTTTAACATCACCTTCATTGTTTTTAATGGAATCTTCAGTGTGTCCTACTGCAATGAGGTTTATCCAAAAAATCTAACTTTCCACTGTCCAATGACCATTCCCTCCATTCCTTGGCTCTTTCTATGTCTGGAATACTCCAACCTCTCAACTGCTGAAATTCCACATGTCCTTCAAGAACAGATTCAAATCTTAACTCTGGGTAGTTCTGCCCAAACTTCCAAGCTAAGATTTCTTTGAATACTTCGTTCACGTTCTCCTTTTGACCTTCCTGTAAGACTAAAAATTTAAAGTGCATATTTATGTTTGTTTCCTCCATAAATCTGTGAGCTCATCAGAGGCAGGGAATCTATCTGCTTTGCCTCATCTCTAGTCCTCAGCACTCAGCAGAGTGCCCAGTACACAGTACATCTTCAAATTTGTTTTTGGTTAAATGAATAGATGTATATATACTATATCATTTGAGATTAGGTTTGATTCAATATAATAGAAATTCAAAATACACGATTCAGACAAGATAGTGGATTTTTTTTTTTTGGCCTCATGTAAAGGAAATTCAGAGATGTACAGGCAGTCTATGGATGTATGGTGGCTTCATGTTGACATCAGTGTCATAAGAGTCTAAAAAATTCTGCTGCTCATGTGCTATGGATTAAATTGTGTCTCTCCCCTCCCCCCACCAAATTGATGTGTTGAAGCCCTAACCTCCAATGTGTCTGTATGTAGAGACAGGGCCTATAAAGAGGTAATTAGCTTAACTGAGGTCATAAGAGTAGGGCTGTCATACAATAGGATTAGTGTCTTTATAACAAGAGATACCTGAATATTTCCCCCACCCCAGGGCCCCACACACACAAAGAAGAGATCATGTGAGAACACAGAAATATGGCAGCTACCTAAAAGCCTGGTAGAGAGGTCTCACTAGAAACTGACCATGCTGGCACCCTGATTTTGGACTTCCTAACCTCCAGAACTGTGAGAAAATAAACGTCTGTTGTTTAAGCCACCCAGTCTGTGGTGTTTTGTTATGGCAGCCCAAGTTAACTAAGACACCAGACTTAGCTTCGAGATCTGCTTCTGATGTAAGATGGCTGCTGGAGTACCAGTGATCACATCTGAGTTCCAGGTAATAGGAAGGAAGAAGGGGGAAAAGGAAAAAGGGTAAGAAATCTTCTCTTCTAGATGAATCAGTACTCCTAAGAAGATTTCCCAGACATCCACCTAAGTACCTCTGCCATCCCTAGCTTTAAGGGAGGCTGGATAATATAATTTTTAAGCTGGGCCTATTGCCACCTAGAATAAAATCAGGGTTCTGTTTGTGAAGAAGATGGGAAAAATGTATCCTAGGTTGGTACTTAGAAGTTTCTGCCACAAATGTCTTCCTGGCAGTTTGGGCTTTTGGGTAGAAAGTCTGTATCCTGTCCGAATGGGGTGGTTACCCATGCTGCACTGAATTTGTAAAATGAACTGTTATTTGGGTACCATAGACAAGGATCTAGATAATAAAAATGTTGAAGTATAGGATGTTTTAAATGCTACTGTCATTTGATTAAAGGGTTGGGTGGCACAATATTTTACTATATCCCTGGAAAGAGTTTTGGGAGGATATTCTCTTTTTCTCCAAGCAAGGAGAATCTCAACTAGATATTCCTATAAAAATGAGAATCCATCCTGGACCTATCACTTCAGAAAGGTTGATTGTATTATGCTCATAAGAATCTATTCACCAAAGTTAGCACAAAAAGAGAAATAATAAATATCAGAGCAGAAATACATGAAATATAGACCAGAAAAATAATAGAAAAGATCAATGAAACTAGGAGTGTTTTTTTTTTTTGTTTTTTTTTTGTTTTTTTTTTTTGCTGTACGCGGGCCTCTCACTGCTGTGGCCTCTCCCGTTGCGGAGCACAGGCTCCGGACACACAGGCTCCGCGGCCATGGCTCGCGGGCCCAGCCGCTCCGCGGCATGTGGGATCTTCCGGGATAGGGGCACGAACCCGTGTCCCCTGCATCGGCAGGCAGACTCCCAACCACTGCGCCACCAGGGAAGCCCTAGGAGTGTTTTTAAAAAGCTAAACAAACTTGAAAAACCTTTAGCTAGACTATCAAAGAAAAAAAGAGAGATGACTCAAATAAATAAAATCAGAAATGAAAGAGGAAACATTACTGATACTAGAGAAATACATGGGATTATAAGAGACTCCTATGAACAATTAAATAACTTAGAATAAATGGATAAATTCCTAGAAACAAGAAAACTACCAAGACTGAATCAAGGAATAGAAAATATGAACAGACCAATAATAAGTAAAGAAAGGAATCAGTAATCAAAAACCTCCCAACACAGAAAACCCCAGGACCAGACAGCTTCAGGGTAAATTCTACCAAACATTTAAATCAGAATTAAAGACAATTCTTTTCAAACTTTTGCAAAGAATTGAAGGAGAAGGAACACTTCCAAACTCATAATAGGCCAGCATTACCTTGATACCAAAACCAGATAAGGATACTACAAGAGAAGAAAATTACAGATCAATATCCCTGATGTAGATATAAATTCTCAACAAAATATTAGCAAACTGAATTCAAGAACATATTTAAAGCATTATAAACCATGACCAAGTGGGATATCCCTAGGGTGTAAGAATGGTTCAATGCATGAAAATCAATAAATGTGATACACCACATTAATAGAATAAAAGATTAAAATCATATAATTATCTCAGATACAGAAAAAGCATTTGACAAAATAAAAAATCCTTTCATTATAAAAACCCTCAACATATTGGATATAGAAGTAACATATCTCAACAGAGTAAAGGCCAAGCATGACAAACCTACAGCTAACTTTACACTCAATGGAGAAAAGTTGAAAGTTTTTACTCTAAGATTAGGTACTACACAAATGGTGCCCACTCTCACCACTCTTATTCAATATAGTACTACAGGTCCTAGCAAGAATAATTATGCAAGACAAAGAAATGAAAGGCATCCACATTGAAAATGAAGAATTAAAACTGTTGTTAGTTGAAGAATATATGATCTTATATACATACAGAAAACCCCAAAGACTTAATAAAAAAAAAACTGTTGGAACTAATCAATGAATTCAATAAAGTTGGAGGACATAAAATCAATGTACAGAAATATGTTGAATTTCAATAAACTGACACTGAAACATCTGAAAAGAAATAAAACTATCCCATGCACAACAACATTAAAACAATAAAATACTTAGGAATAAATTTAACTAATGAAGTGAAAGATCTCTACACTGAAAACTATAAGACTTTGTTGAAGGAAATTGAAGAAGACACAGACAAATGGAAAGACATCCCATGTTCATTGATCAGAAGAATTAATATGATTAAAATGTCAATATTACCCAAAGCCACCTACAGATTCAACACAATCCCTCTTAAAATTCCAATGGCATTCTTCACAGAATAGGAGGAAATCCTGAAGTTTGTAAGGAACCACAAAACGCCCTGAATAGCCAAAGCAATCCCAAGAAAGAAGAACAAAGCTGGAGGCATCACACTTCCTGATTTCAAATTATACTACAGAGCTATAGTAAAAACAGTATGGTACTGATATAAAAAGAGACATGTAGATCAATGGAATAGAATAGAGATACCAGAATTAACCCCCCAAGTATATGGTCAACCAATATTTGACAAGGGAGCCAAGAACACCCAATGGCGAAAGGATAGTGTCTTCAACAAATTGTGTTGGGAATACTGAATAACCACATGCAGATAAATGAAATTGGACCCCTATCTACACTGCTCACAAAAATTAACTCTAAATGGATCAAAGACTTAAACATAAGATCTAAAGCCATAATACTTTTAGAAGAAAACATAGGGAAGAAGCGCCTCCATTGGTCTTGGCAATGGGCAATGACTTTTTTGGACAGGGCACCAAAAGCACAAACAACAGAAGCAAAAATCAACCAGCAGGGCTACATCAAACTTAAATGCTTCTGCACAGCAAAATAAATGATCAACAAAATGAAAAAGCAACCTACACAATGGGAGAAAATATTTTCAAACTATATATCAGATAAGAGGTTAATATTCAAAATATATAAAAACTCATACAACTTAATAACAACAATAACAACAGAAAAACACAAACAATCTGATTAAAAATGGGCAGAGGAACTAAACAGACATTTTCCCAAAGTAGACATATAACTGGCCAACAGGTACATAAAAAGTGCTCAATGTCACTAATCATTAGATAAATGCAAATCAAAACCACAATGAAATGTCACCTCATATCTGTTAGAATGGCTAATGTCAAGAAGACAAGAGTTAGCAAGTGTTGGTGAGGATGCTGAGGAAAGGAAACACTTGCTCATTGTTGGTGGGAATGTAAGTTGGTGCAGCCACTATGGAAAACAGTATGGAAGTTCCTCAAAAAAATGAAAAGTAAAACTATCATATGAACCAGCAATCCCACTTCTGGGTATATACCCAAAGGAAATGGAAACAGGATATGGAAGAGATATATATGCACTCCTACATTTATTGCAGCATTATCCACAATAGCCAAAATAAGGAAAGAACCTCAATGTCCATCAACAGATGAGTGGATAAAAAAGTTGTGATACACACACACATACACACATACATAATGGGATATTATTCTGCCATGAGAAAGAAGGAAATCCTGCCATTTGTGACAACACGGATGGACCTTGAGGACATTATGCTAAGTGAGATAAGTCAGACAGAGTAAGACAAATACTGAATGATATTACTCATATGTGGAATCTTAAAAAGACCCAACTTGTAAAAACAGAGAGTAGAAGGGTGGTTAACAAAATCTGGGTGTTGGGAGAATAGGAGAGATGCTGTTTAAGAGTACAAACTTGTAACTGGTAGATAAATAAGACCTGGATATCTAAGGCACAGTATAGTCATTATAGACTATAATATTATATTATAGACATCTAAGAAGAAAAAGGATCCGTTTAGGTAACTCAAATTGGGCTATAGCACCCTGATCTCAAAGTGAGGTGGACTAAAAGTTCCATCTTCTGGGTAGAGGAGCAGGTAATAGCAGAGTGCCAGGCTGGGTATGCAGTATCAGGGAAACGAATCTCCAGAACTGGAGAGGGAGAGGGTAGACCTCTGCACTCCAGTATTATCCCGTAGTAGTTTTTTAGGTTTGAGCTCACAAAACTAGTATCAACTGTGTGGGAGATTCTTGAAATGCTGTCACCATCCTGGAGTTTCTAATTAACCACAAAGAGCCAGAGTGCTTTCCATGTTTAAACTGAAATGGATAACCTCCACTTTTTAGTTAGACCCAAACAGGTTTGGACTGGGGAGCCTGCCCCTGATATTCCTGGTTGGCTCACTGTCATTTCATTAGCCTTGCAGCAATACTGTAGTTATGCAATCAATGCAATTCCACATTGTACCCAGTTGAATTGTTGGATCCCACTATGACACCATGACCAGGTCCTACTATTTTTACATCACCATCTGAAAGGGGAAAGGAAATAATATCCATCAATGCCTGTTGTGTAGCACAGGATCTAAGGCCCTTCTGCCCAGCACATTTACTGGCATTTCACCACTGGAAACCTTATTTGATATGCATCTTTAAAACGTAACTACCTGGGAGTTAAGGAATTTTTCTAAGGTAACCGAAAGTGCTACTGGCTGAGCAGAGTTGTAACTCATGCTGTGCTCACCTCAACCACACGGCTTCATTTAGGGTAACAGGGACCATTTATTGAGCAATAACTATATGTCAGACCCTTTGCTCACCACTCAACATCCATCATTCCTATTTACTCTATAAAGCGCCTCCTCCCCCAGCTCTCTATTATTCCCACTGTACAGGTGAGGAAACACAGAGAGCTTTTGTAACTGGGCCAAGCATGTGAGCAGTAACTCATACCAATTTTGTATCTCTTCCAAGCCTGTATTCTTAACCATATGCCACTTTCCTTAACATAGAAGGAGGAAGCATATTGGGCTCTGGGGTATGGGTCAAAATCCTACCTCAGCACTTTACTAGATTTGTAGTATTGCACAAATTATTCAAACTCTCTACAGAGCAGTATCTTTCTTTACCTATGAAATGGGAATATTAAAAATACTTACATTCTATGGTTGGGGTGAATAATAAATGAGAGATACTATCTCATGGTTCTCCAAGGCATTCTCCAGCATCACTGTCCTCAATGACCTGGGGCCTTGTCCACCGTTACTTTGTTAACTGGGAAGACACATGCTAAATTCATTTATAATAAGTTAATCAATATTAGTTCACTCTGTTATTTAAGCATAAGGATTTTGAATACTGTGATGCTTTATCATATATTTTAAAGCAACAGAAATTTACGTTTCAAAAGAAATCTCAAGTGAGAGCCAAAACACAGTCCAGAAAAAGCAGGAGTCTAATTAAATTCCTCTCAGGTTCCAGTGGCTGGTTAGGGATGGTGACCCTAGGGATGGGAGATCTAGGAAGATCAGTGATGGGGCTGAAGGTGGTGAGCTCAGCCTGGGTTGTGGGAAATCAGATAGAGAGGCAGCAGGTAGGCATGGAGAGGGCTCAAGCTAGGGACAGACTTAGAACTGGAGACACCAGTATGGAAGGGATGTGGTGCTGTGTGCCTTATGAGGTGTAAATCAATCAGTGTTGCATGGTTGCAGGAGCCAGGTGAATGGACTGAGTATGCAGAATGGAGGGAGACCCACGGACAGAAGGAGGAAACACCCTAAACACTGGGTGGAAGAAAAGGAGTCCGTGGAAGAATCCAAGAAGGAAGGACATGAGAGGGAGGACAATATTAGAGAGGGGAGCCACAGAAGCTATCCTAGCAGCTCACACCCTTCCTGCCGCCATGTTGGGGAGCATGCCCACCCCTGACCACAATCTGAGTCTGCACCCTCCAAAGACCTCAAACTACTGACCACAACTGACTGGAGATCAGGACTTGACATAAGACTCAAGCTGGGTCAAGCAGATTCCCTCTTCTTGATGGGTGTAACTGGAATGACAGACTCTAGTCATTTTACTGGGTTTTTACTGTAGAGGCCACCGGAATCCAGGTTCAGGAGAGCCACTCAGTGCTAAAGCAGAGAAAAACTGATCTGAGGAGAAATGATGAGAGATTCAGTGGGCATAGCGTACTTGAGAAAGAGACTTAGGTTGCAACTTTCTGGTTCCAGTGAGTTGCTCAGAGGGGTACCCGCGTGTGAGTTCTGTTACTTAGGCTGCCTTGAGTGGTTTGAGTTCCCAGCAGCCAGTGATTGCAGACTGAGGCAGAAATCAAGGGAGGAAAGCATTTTAAGGAGATTGTGGTCAATACTATCTAGAGCAGCAACAAGGCTGAGGATACAGTCTGAAACAGATCCATCCATTTGGTGAAGAAATAAGGGATTGGCCTTGCTAAGGGTATAATTAGAATACTGATGGTGACAGAGATTTATGTGGTGGTCGGGAGAATGAAATGGACGCAACCTGGCTCTTCAGGGGAGAGGAGTGAGGGGTGGGAAGGTGCAGATTTTTGAAAATTAAAATTAAGGGAAATTTACTGGGAGCAAAATACTCATAGAAGGGAAATCTTTGCTGAAGCGTTGGTCTGCAAAATGGAGGGTATGGGATTCTGTGTATCCTCCCAGTGAGGTACAAAATGAGTCACTAGTGTATAGGAAAAAAATGAGAACTTTTTAATACTTTTCTTATTTAAAATTATGTGTATGTAGTTTTATAATGTATATATTATAAAATGGTACAGTTTTATAATTTATAAATACATATATATATACATTGTGGTTGTGTGCTCAATAATTTTATTGATAGAGGCATGTGATCAAAAAAGTTTGAGGGGGCTTCCCTGGTGGTACAGTGGTTGAGAGTCCGCCTGCCGACGCAGGGGACACGGGTTCGTGCCCCAGTCCGGGAAGATCCCACGTGCCGTGGAGCGGCTGGGCCCATGAGCCATTGCCGCTGAGCCTGTGCGTCGGAGCCTGTGCTCCACAGCGGGAGAGGCCACAGCAGTGAGAGGCCCTCGTACCGCAAAAAAAAAAAAAAAAAAAAAAAAAAGTTTGAGGCCACAGCATTAAAGTGTGAGAGAAGCAGGATGTTCACCCGCCTAAAAGCCAGCAGTGTACTAGATGTCACAGAAGTAACTCCACGAAGGACAATGTTTTGGCAAAGTAAAAATAAAATAGTGGAAAAAGGTATATCCTCATCCTAAAGAAGTTTTGCATTTTTATCTTTTTTGCTTTGTGCTTTCTCAAAACCTTTACTTCTTTCTTAATGTGGTGAATTTTATGATGCTGGAAAGTGTGGAACTCAAGTGTTTTTTATTTCATTACTTTTCCAGACCAAAGACTCTTGGCCATCAATGACCGATCACAGCATACCAAAAAACATCAGGTATGAAACAAAACATTTCCATAGAGCAAGTGCCAGAAGAATCTACTTTGCTTTTTTTCCTTAACTCAGTGGTCTTCCCCTGTCCTAATGGCTCATTCCTAACCAGTCAGGGAGAAAAGTAAAAAGCGTTTTCTGATTTGTAAAGCTAAGGCAATCATTCTCTCTGCCATTTTTGTTTGTTTGTTTTTGTTTTGTATCTTTTAAATTTGAGGTAGAAAAGTAACACAGAAGACAGAAAAAAATCTTGTTCTGAACATTGAGAAATGCTTGCTCTTCCTACAGCTTTATATTATAATAAAATATTAATCAACTCAACAGCAACAGATTCATCTTTATATGTTGTACATCTTTAGGCCACTAGAAGACAGAACTTAAAGCTCATTGGAAAGGACAGAGTTTTCTCTTTTGTTCTCCAATTGGAGTGAGAGTGTGAGTATTTAGTAAAAAAGTAAGAAGACATATTTTTGGCATTTTGGTATGCCAGGTTGCCATCTGGTTGCAGTATTTGTCCATCTTTAGTTTTCAGAATTAAACTGGCAGATTCTGCCCATCAGAGACTGTCACCCTTTACTCTAGAAACTATTGCTATTTCAGAAACTTACTGTAAGTTAATGACCTTTCCAGAGACAGAGGTAATCAACTCGAACCCAAAAACCTATAACTGAGTTTGAACTAAGTACCAATATCATTTCCACACTGAGCTCAGTTTTAGTGGAGATTTGAATTCTTTATTTCCTTATTATATTATTGAAAATTTTACTTATGGTGTTGATTTAGGTTTCAATTAGCTGCCCTATTTTGGCATATCTATAGGCTTAAGGATGATAACTTCCAAATACTATCCTTTCTAGGCAAAGTCGAATAAGGAGCCAATGACAACTAGAATTATTAAATTGAAATAATTTATGACAAGCCTATCAATCATTCATATTTTATATATTTGTAGATTTATAGTTTTCTGCACACTCCTCTGAGCATATTTAGTGATAAAAATTTGAATTATGCATGAGATAGTGTGATGGTTAATTTTGTGTGTCAGCTTGGCTAGGCCATGGTGCCCAGTTGTTTGGTCAAACACCAGTGTAGAGGTTGCTGTGAAGGCATATTTTAGATGTGATGAACATTTAAGTTAGTAAGCAGACTTTGAGTAAAGTAGATTACCCTCTATAATGTGAGTGGGTCTCATCCATTCAGTTGAAGGTCTTAGAGAAAAGACTGAGGTCCTTAGAAGAGGAAGGGTTTCTGCTTTCAAACTGCCTTTGGAATCAAAACTGCAACACCAACTCCTGCTGGAATTTCCAAGCTTCCAGCCTGCTCTGCAGATTTCAGACTTGTCAGCGTCCACAATGGAGTGAGCCTGTTCCTTAAGATCTCTCTCTCTCATTCATATTTATATATGAATATAAATAGAAAAATTCCAACTCTGTATAGATTTTTTTCCTTCTCAATGTAATTGAAGAAATTATATTGACATTGAGAATGACTAAAACCTTGTAAACATATGTATTCACATATCAAGTTTTTTTTTTTTTTTTTTTTTTAAACCAAGTACATAGTGAGAAATGAAACATGGGTAGAAATGTATGTGTCCAGGGGCTGGGTATTTCACCAAGCACACCAGTGAGGATGGTGGCTCTATGTCAACTTCATTTTTTGATGTCCTGTCGATCGTTACCCCCTTGATTTTGTTAGTTCCAACACCTGCTGGTTGGGAGAAGCACTGCCAGGTATGAAAAGAAGTCCTGACGATGCTAGCCTAACTTCACCTAAAACAGCCTTTGTGGAAGTGTAGTCCAAGCATTTCAATAGCTGTGGTTAGTCCACTGTTAAAAATTGAACCAAGATTTTTGAAGATTATTAAAAGTTTTCCAGATGCTGAGTCTACACATGCATTCTATCTGAAAATCAGTCCACTTAGATACACAAAGGTTTACCCAGTAATAATGAATGTTTTGTTTTGGCTGCTGTCCAATGTAAACAGCTATAAGAGGTTCCAGTAATTTCTTCCTTGATGTGCTGATATTTAATAAGTTGGAAATGTCTGTCTTTCAGCAAACAGATTTTATGCCTCATCTTTTAACTCTAAGACATCTGTATGGTTAGACTAGAATTATGGAACACCAAAAGGTTGGGTAAGTTCAAGTGCTTCACTTAAATCTTTGGTTCCCCAGATAGCCCCTGAATTACAAAATCATTTCCATAGTAGAGTTTCCTGTTTGGGGACTGTTTTTTACCCTTGCCTTGAAATGCTGAACTAGTCTGGCCAGCTGGCCTGATGCTCACAGAGGGTCATACTGAACCACGATATCGAAATGCCTACAACTGTATATTTTCCAATTCTGCTGTAGTGGTAGAAGCACAGCTAGAAAAAAAAAAAACTGGTTTGAATTTAGATGTGAAGCTTGTCTAATCGTGGAATAAACAAACTACAGTTTCAGAAGAAACTCATCCAGGTACAGTGGGATTAGCCATGGACATCCTCAGACCAATTACAGATACTTCTTTCTTCATTCATTCTTTACCACACAGATGGCCCCTGGGGTTCAGGGATCATGGTGAGAAGCCTGGGATTGGGGTGCACTGGGATATTAGAATAAAGTGTGTAAATGTGATGCATATTTAATAATATGCATGTCCTTCTGCAGTATATTTTGAATGAATTGCTTATCTTTCTAAAAGGTACAGTCACTCTACCAATTTCAGTTGTCCTACCAAGGTTTCTCACAACTTCCCTCCATGTTCACATCAGAAAGGAGTCTTACTTTTTGTAGGGCTAATATAAAAAAAATAGACTACATCTCACTTTGTCAGGATCAAGCTGGACCAACAAATCTAGGAGGGTGAGTTTAAGCTGTCAAGAGGAAGAGAGACAGATAAAAAAAAGATACCTCACACTAATAAAACATTTACACATCATCTATCTGGGCTTGACTTTGACCAGTCTGTTTTTAAATCTCTGGTGATGTGTAGCAGACAGCAGAATAAGTGGTCCTGAGGGCTGCCAGCCTCTCATCCAGAGACGTAGGTGGCCACAGGCATCTGTCCATCGTTGTCAAGGTTCAGAAAGTCTGAATAAACATCAACATTTTCATAAGGAAGCTGAGGAATTCCAGACGCATCAACCCAGTGAGAGAAATGCTCTGGAAAGGAAACTGTGGCAGACGCTCCCACACCTCTTGGACAGACATCCACATTTCCTAAGTGAGGGCATCCACTTATCCCCAGATGTGAGAACTGAATAAATATCACCTTCACAACCCTGCCCAGTGAAGACATATTTTGATTCCAGAAATTACACAAGCTGACCAAACGACTCTACCTATGAAAATTCCTGGCTACTTTCCCCCAATCCAAAACAAGAATGACAAGAAATAGTTTTCCCTCAGAAAAGAGAATCCTGCTGAGATTTAAACTCCGTTCTAGACAGGATCTGGCTTCTAGAATTTTAGGCAAGGCTAGATCAGTTAAAAAAACTGTACAGAAAAATCAACACAGAGAGGAATGCCATGAACATTTTTGAGTGTTGTTATATAAGGTATTTTAAAGGGAAGAGATTATATTTTTATAGGAAATACTTAGAGGCCAGAATATTTTTCAAAGATATTCTTTCTCCTAGGTGTACTATTGCTCCTCTTTTCAAATTCATTAAATGAGGAACTGTCTTCTTTAAATGTGCGAATGGGGAATTCAGCTTAAAATTGTTAATACTGGAAATGGAAATTCTTTTTGGAAGCTGTGGCTCTGTTGCTTTTCTACTGGTTGTCAGGCGGATTTCAGAACTGTATTCCCACATGTTCTCCTTCCACAACAGCTGGAAGCTTCCTTGTATGAGGGAGGATTCCACACTGTTGTTATCTGTTTCAATGTGTATAAGGGTCCACTCACCATCCCTAAAACATTGCAACAATGTATAGTTTTAGATTCTCAGCAAGAAATGGTTGCATGTGAATTCAAATTCAGTAAAATCAAATAGTTTTAGCAAATGAGTTAAGCCGTAAACCATTTACGTAGAAAGTATTTCCCTTAGTGACATTGTTCATTCATTGAATGTTTATTGAGTAGCCTAGTATATTCAGATCTATTAAGTCTTTCATCTCTACTTATGGAGTAAAAAGTTCTGTTTCTCTAAGAATTTTCAGGCATCTGAAAGTAGACAGAGAAATCTAAAAATGAATAAGCAGAAATAGGCCTAGTGCTGAAGAGCAGCAAATTCAGTGTCTTAACCAAAATCCGTGTTTTCCTTGGAAAACATTGGGAGAAAAGAAGACGCTCAGAAAAAGTTTATTATTTATGAAAAGCTAATTGTTTCCTTTAAACTAGGGTTAGATTTTATCAGTGGTAGAACTGCTAACTTGATTATGTTCTAGCCTAAACAGCCATGCAGGATTCGGTTTCCTTTTCTCCTTTGGATGCTTGCACTTTGTGAGGCTACCAATTAATCTCTTACAATGTAATTGAAATGCGGACATGTGGAAGAAAAGCACTTAGAATAACAAAGGTTAATAAAACTCTAGGAATGCTCCTTTTTAGCACTCAATATTTATGGTCTACGTATTGAGTAATTCAGACTAGAGTCACTGGAAAAGTGAATTAGGAGCAGTGTTAAGTTCAGTAGATTCTGACTGCTGGTTTTGCTTGTTCCCCTCCACACTGAAAGGAGTGTGACCTCTTAACTTCAGTGGAATTCTTGCAGGCTCTGCACCACAGGATTGAGCCAGACATTATATTGAAAGTGGGGCCCTCGTACACTTGGATTCAATGAATTTAGGACTGCCAACCACTGTCAGTTAGTAGCTGAATTGCAGAGATCTTGGCACAGAGGGTGTAAAAGTATGCTCTGGCTAGTCCCCAAAGAACTATTTTGCTTTTAGAGTACTTTGAAAACACACTGAGTCATAGAACCAGGCCAAATGTATGTTTGGCACAAGTTTATCTACTATATTCATTTGTATATTTTCATGGTACCTGTCAGTATGCCTAAGCTTTTATACGGAAACATAATATCCTTGAATGGAAGTGATTGGAAGAGGATCTATTTGCTCTGTAAGCTGGGGCTTTGATAATGAAATGCATAAAGGGTCAAGAGTTGGCCACACTTGTAGAATGACAGTGCATTGTTTACTATCTATTCTTCATATGTAAGAGTTATCAATTTCTAAAGGGATCAGTAGCAAGGCAGGGATGCTTGCTTCACTTCACATTAAAAAATATACATACATAGAGTCTTCCCTGGGATGGCAGTGTGCTGTTATGGATGGGATAGGGAGGGTGGGAGGGAGGGAGATGCAAGAGGGAAGAGATATGGGGATATATGTATATGTATAACTGATTCACTTTGTTATAAAGCAGAAACTAGCACACCATTGTAAAGCAATTATACTCCAATAAAGATGTAAAAAAAATAATAAAAATAAATAAATAAATAAAAAGAGCTGAGCTAGGTAGGAATCAAGAAAACTTGGTCTAGTCCAGTTCTTCTAAAACTCATTGTATAACCTCAGGCAAGGCACAGTCACTCTGGGCCTCCTTCTCCTCATTTGCAAATCGAGGGGGTTTGACTCTCTGATATATTCTACTCCATAGTTCTTAATCTTCAAGGGGTGATGAGAAGAAGACAGAAAGTGAGCACAGTTAATAATGAGAAAACTTTGCAGATTTTGTTCCTTCCCAAATGCCATGTCTGTGAAGCTTTTTCATCAGCTCTAGAAGTTCTCATTGCTCAAGTTCAGCATTCCCATAACCAGGTTAGGAACGGCACAGACTAGCTGGATTCTAGAGTTATGATTATTCAGTGGCTTATAAAGTTAGGTCAAAGTTGCTATGGAAATAATTAGTTTCATTATCATTCTGGCATGGTTAACTTCTGGGACCATGCTTTGAATAAGCATGTTTTTACTCCAAGCAATGTATAGGGACAGAGATTCTGACTCAGTTCAGAGACTTCAAATGCTTTTCAGTCTCTCTGACAAAAGGCTTCTGGCCTTGGCCAGCATCATGATGGCACAAGCCCCTTTATATTTCTTGTTCTTACTTCTCCATTTATAAGATGAGATACTGTCTAACGTTATTTACTGTTCTGAAATTCTATCAGTTACAGAATATTTGGGCCCTAGGATAGAACAAAAGAGTCAATCAACCCTTCCTCCCTAAATGTTTTTGTAAAATTGATTGTATGTATTAATTTTTCTTATGATATACAACAAGCTGACATTTTTTACTTGTATGAAATTAGTCAACCCAACATCTTTGGATCCTTCCTGTTCTTTTTAGCTTGCTCACTGGATATAGGCAGGCATTCCTTTGCATATCACTTGCTTCCCAGCTTTATTAGGCCTCCTTAAAAACCCAGAAAAATATCTGTTCTTAAGCATTCTCTGAATTCTTCCATTTACATCAAAGAAGTCTTCTTTTTAAGAAGACACAAAGTTCTTTATATCAAGTAGCAATGCTAGTCAGCACTGGGATATTACCAGAAAAGCTAAATCTGTATTAGCTTCCTAGGGTGGCCACAGCAAAATGCTACCACAAACAGACATTTATTGTCTCATAGTCCTGGAGGCTAGAAGTCCAAGACTAAGGTGTTAGCAGGGCTGATTCCTTCTGAGGGCTGTGAGGGAGAATCTGTTCCATGTCTCTCAACTGCTTCTGGAAGTTTGCTGGCAGTGTGACATCTCTTGCCTTGTAGCATCTCCACCCGATCACCACCTTCATTTTCACATCTTCTATGTGTGCATGTCTATGACAAAATTTCCCCTTTTTATAAGGACACTAGTCATATTGCATTAGGGGCCACCATATTCTGGTATGACCTCATCTTAACTAATTGCGTCTGCAATAACCCTATTTCCAAATAAGGTCACACTCTGTGGTACTGGGGGTTAATACTTCAATATGTGAATTTGGGGTAGACCCAATTCAACCCGTAACATATGGCTTCCAATATTCTTAGTCAGGGGAGAATCCTTTTAGTGGTGTTGGTTTTACACTTTGAACCAGGGCTCAGTTGCATTAATAATAAACTTCTATGGAAGACTCTTGGCTAAATTATGAAGAAGAGGAGTTTGCTTTCTCTTATCCTGCTACCTCCTTCTAGGTCCTTCTGTCTCTGGTGGGCCCTCCACCCTTAGTCCTTTTATGTTCTGCCCTTCAGAATGGATACATAATTCATAATATTAAATATCTGCCCCAGCTTTTATTGCTTTGGGGGACATTTCTGAACTCTCTTGTTAATCATTACAGGATTTTAGAGTCGGTTTAGCTTCTTGGCTGGCAGCTTTATCCAACGTGCTTACAGAATAACAAAATATTAGATTTTAAAATCATCTATTTTTCACTTTACATTCCCTATCTATACCAAATTCTTTACCTTCTTCAGTAACAAAGTAACCATTTTAGCAAGCTCCTCATTTCTGGGACCAGTTCTTTTTTTTCTGTTTCAAGGAAAAGAACCTAGGGGTTCTTTAAGTCTGGTCTCCGTTCATCGCCATCACTCAACTTGTCAGCAGTCACTATAATGCTCCCCTTTGACTTGTCTCATTTCCACCACATCTAGAAGTTGCAGGCATGTATTTTAAGCATTTTACTGGGGGAAAATATTCCTAGATTTGCCTATTTACAGAAATATCTATAACCTACTCTTTGTGATGGAGTAAGGAAGGGATGGGGGCCTAAGTTTGATCAAATCCAAACACTTTCCTAGGCACTCCATGTAGATTATCTATTTGAATCCTACAATAACCCTATGAGATATTCTTCCTTAAATTTATGAACAACATAGAGACTAGCTAAAGAATTTGTTTGTAATCATTATCTAAAAGCCAAAAGGAAGGACATCTGGAATTCTTTCCATTTCAAGAAGAAATGCTGAACTTTAATAACATTTTGAATGGTAACAATAATGATGATAATTTTATATTTATTGATCACTTACTCTATTCTAGGTACTGGCCCACAAGTGCTTTGCCTAATTTATGCCATTTTATCCTCACAACTATTTGAGGAAGACGCAGACCCTGTTTTTTTTTAATGTGATATGATTGACATATGATATTATGTTAGTTTCAGGTATACAACATCATAATTTGATAGTTGTTTGATATTTGGCTCCTTAGTTGCGGCTCGTGGGCTCCTTAGTTGTGGCATGCGAACTCTTAGTTGCGGCATGCATGTGGGATCTAGTTCCCTGGCCAGGGATCGAACCTGGGCCTGCTGCATTGGGAGCATGAAGTCTTAACTACTGTGCCACCAGGGAATTACCCCCCCCGCTTTTTTTTCTAATAATGGAGAGCATTCTATAACTTTTTAAAATTTATTTATTGGGCTTCCCTGGTGGCGCAGTGGATGAGAGTCCGCCTGCCGATGCAGGGGACACGGGTTCGTGCCCCGGTCCGGGAAGATCCCACATGTCACAGAGCGGCTAGGTCCGTGAGCCATGGCCACTGAGCCTGCGCGTCCGGAGCCTGTGCTTTGTAACGGGAGAGGCCACAACGAGAGGCCCGCGTACTGCACACACACACACACAATATATATATATATATATATATATATATATATATTTATTTATTTATTTAATTTATTTATATTTGGCCGTGTTGGGTCTTCGTTGCTGCATGTGGGCTTTCTCTAGTTGCGGTGAGTGGGGGTTACTCTTTGTTGCTGTGCGTGGGCTTCTCATTGCGGTGGCTTCTCTTGTTGCAGAGCATGAGCTCTAGGTGCTCCGGCTTCAGGAGTTGTGGCTCTTGGGCTCTGGAGCGCAGGCTCAGTAGTTGTGGTGCACAGGCTTAGTTGCTCCGCGGCATGTGGGATCTTCCCAGACCAGGGCTTGAACCCGTGTACCCTGCATTGGCAGGTGGATTCTTAACCACTGTGCCACCAGGGAAATGATCACCACAATAAGTCTAGTTAACATCCATCACCACACACAGTTAAAATTTTTTTCTTGTGATAAGAACTTTTAAGATCTATTCTCTTAGCAACTTCTGAATATATTATACAATACAGTATTGTTAACTATATTCACCCTACTGCACTTTATATACCCAGGACTTATTTAGTTTATAACTGGAAGTTTTTACCTTGTGACCACCTTCACGCATTTTGTCCACCCTTCACCCCTTACCTCTGGCAACTGCCAATCTGTTCTCTGTATCTGTGAGTCTTTTTTTTTTTTTTTTTAAGATTTCACATACAAATGAGATCATACAGTATTTGTCTTTCTCTGTCTGACTTATTTCACTTAGCATAATGCCCTCAAGATCCACAAACCCTGTTTTACAAGATGAGAAAATTGAGGCTGAAGGTAGGTTAAATAACTTGACCAAAGTTTCATGGCTAGGAGTGAGTAAAACCTATACTGGAACGCTGCCAGTGTCAATTAAGACCCTTCACTTTTAACCACAATACTTTATGTGAAAGTGAAAATATCATGCATTACTTTTCACTCGGTCATCTTTTGCAAAAAATCCCCAGCTCTCTTTATTAAAATTGCCATGTATAAACACTGCACATCTCCCCAGGGTGTCTAGCTGAGTGCTGGGTGCAAAGTTTATGCTGAATATATACTTTTCATTATAAGCAGCCATATGAATGTATCCCTTAAATTTACAATAAACACAACTGGAAAAGTCATCATTGAACTGGGGGCTGGGAAAAATATTGGACAGATGGTTAAGAGACCTATGTTCTAGTGCTGTGTAACACCTGTGATACTAAGTTCCCTCATCCATAAATTTAAAAAGCTTGGTTTTAATGATTTGGGTTCAAAATGGTTTTAAAATGCATACCCCACATTTTGTAGTTTCAATCATGTTTTAATTATGTTGGAAAGTATTTTAACTTCTGGTTTACAGCAAAGACTATATGGAATGTCAATTTCAGCATAGTGGTTTGTTTCCATGGCTTTTAGGAATGCAAATTATGTGTACCCAGGTTTTGGCCGACCCACATATTTGGTGTGTGTGTGTGTGTGTCTCTGTGTGTGTTTAGTATCCGTGGTCAGATCTAACCTAATCTTTGTATATTCCCTCAGAAACACACAAGTGTTTAGGGTTCAGCCATATTAACTATGAAATTATTTGGTAATAAATGTTATTTTCATTGATATGTCTTTTCTCTTAACATACAATTTTTAATTCCAGCTCTTAAAAAGAGACCATGTAGTACTTTTCAGGCACAAACATTGGCAGCTGGTAAACCATAGTTATATACTAGAGATCCAAACAGGCAGGCTTCCTTTAGATATGGTAAAATTTAGATAGCTAAGTTTTATCCAGTGTTTAGTATTTTGCAGACACTTTGTATTTGCCTGTATTAGCTCCTTTAGTCCTTATAATAACCTTATGAGGTAGGTGTTATTAACCACTTAATCTTGCAGATAAGGAAACTGAGACACAGAGGCAATGTAACCTGCCAACCCACTAACCATTCTTTAAAATAGAAATCTGAACAACTTCCCCACAAGTGATTTTTTTAATACAAAAAAAATCTCTATTAAAATTGTCATATTTATGGGAATAGATTCTAAAAAAGTGGATATATGTATAACTGATTCATTTTGCTGTATAGTAGAAACTAACACAACATTGTAAATAACTATACTCCAATAAAAAATAATTTTAAAAACTGCCATATTTAAATAAGAGGTAAATGAGTCTTAAAAAGTCAGCTTGTAACAACTAAGTATCAGTGAGTTACTCTCCTAATCCTTAGCTGTTCTCAACTTCCACTTAATTTTCCAAATTGACCTGTGGCCTCCCTAGATTACTTCCTTTGAATATAACCTAATTTCCTAATTTGGAAAGCTCCCAGCTTCAGTGTTTCAATCGCTTCCCTAAGTGTAAACTTTTACACATTTTTTCCTGCACCAAAGTTTTTAATGTCCCCACGGAATGAGTCTTAATTGTGAGACACACAAGCAGACATTAAAAACAAAACAAGGGCTTCCTTGGTGGCACAGTGGTTGAGAGTCCGCCTGCTGATGCAGGGGACACGGGTTCGTGCCCCGGTCCGGGAAGATCCCGCATGCCGCAGAGTGGCTGGGCCCATGAGCCATGGCCGCTGAGCCTGTGCGTCCGGAGCCTGTGCTCTGCAACGGGAGAGGCCACAACAGTGAGAGGCCTGCGAACCACAAAAAAAAACCCACAACAACAACAACAAAAAAACCCAAAACAAACAACACAAGAAAAACAGCTTTCTGACTTTTCCCCACTCTTAGTTTGTGCTAATGTGGGGTACTGTGAGAAAAGAAACACTCTCATCTCAATGAGTTATATAGAAATGAAGTTATTAAATCAATAGATGAATGCATTTTCTTAGGTCTAGCTGGAAAGTAAAAGCTGCTAGAGTGTACATTCATCCAAAGCCTTCAAATCAAAAGTGGATGAGTAGGCAGTGACTTGGTCCTATCTTTTGCAAAAATATTCAAATTACTGATGCAAAACAATAGATTTAAAGTTTAAAATGGAAGATTGACAATATCCATTTATTGCCCTCCTGTACACTACCCATATTGAACTGCAAGGATGGAAAACCAATGAAAAAATATGTCTCATTTTCATATATTTTGGCTCATTCAGGTTTATTCTTCTGTGAATTGACCATTCATAGCCTTCATCCATTCTTCTACTGAGTTTTTCTTCGTATTGATTTATGAGTTCTTTATGTATTTTAGATACTAATTATTTATTGGTTCTAGGCACTAAATATTTTATTCCAATTGATGGTTTGGTATTTCACTTTATTTATGGTTTCTTCTGTCAAATAAAAGAACTTAGTAGTTAAATACATTCATCATTTCCTTCATGTTTTGGCTCTCCGTGTCTTTTTCTTTTTTCACTTGAGGTACAGTTGATTTACAATATTATATAAATTTCAGGTGTACAACATAGTGATTTACCATTTTTTAAAGGTTATACTCCATTTATAGCTATTATAAAATATTGGCTATATTCACTGTGCTTTACAATATATCCTTGTAGCTTATTTATTTTATACATAGTAGTTTGTACCTCTTAATCCCCTAACCCTATCTCGCCCTTCCCCTCTTCTCTCTCCCCACTGGTAACCACCTGTTTGCTCTCTATCTCTGAGAGTCTCCTCTTTTTTTCCATATTCACTAGCTTGTTTTATTTTTTAGATTTTTCATATAAGTGATACAATATTTGTCTTTCTCTGACTTATTTCACTAAGCATAATACCCTTCAAGTCCATCCCTGTTTTTGCAAATTTCATTCTTTTTTATAGCTGAGTAATATTCTCTCTGTGTGTATGTGTGTGTATACACACACACATACACACACACACCCCACATCTTCTTTGTCCATTCATCTGCTGATGTACACTAAGGTTGCTTCCATATCTTGGTATTGTAAATAATGATGTTATGAACATTGAGGTGCATGTATCTTTTCAAATTAGTGTTTGTTTTCTTTGGATAGACACCCAGCAGTGGAATTGCTGGATCATACAGTAGCTCTATTTTTAGTTTTTTGAGGAACCTCCACACTGCTTTCCACAGTGGCTGCACAAGTTTACATTCCCACAAACAGTGCACGAGGCTTCCCATTTTTCCACATCCTCTCCAACATTTGTTATCTGTGGTCTTTTTGATGACAGCTATCCCGACAAGTTTGAGGTGATATCTCATTGTGGTTTTGATTTGCATTTCTCTGATCATTAATGATGTGGAACACCTTTCAATGTGTCTGTTGGCCATCTGTATGTCTTCTTTGGAAAAAATGTCTATTCAAGTCTTCTGCCCACTTTTAATCAGGTTCTATGGGTTTTGCTTTTTTTTGATATTGAATTGTATGAACTTTTAATATATTTTGGATGTTAACCTGTTATTGGTCATGTAATTTGCAAATATCAATACTTTCTCCCATTCAGTAGGCTGTCTTTTCATTTTGTCAGTGGTTTCCTTTGCTGTGCAAAAGCTTTTAAGTTTAATTTGGTCCCATGTGTTTATTTTTGCTTTTGTTCCCTTTGTCTTAGGAGACAGATCCAAAAAATATTTCTATGGTTTATGTCAAAGAGTGTTCTGCCTATGTTCTCTTCTAGGAGTTTTATGGTTTCTAGTCTTATATTTAGGTCTTTAATCCATTTTGAGTTTATTTTTGTATATGGTATTAGAAAATGTTCTAATTTAATTCTTTTACATGTAGTTGTCCAGTTTGCCCAGCATCACTTATTGAAGAGACTGTCTTTTCTCCATTGTATATTCTTGCCTCCTTTGTTGTAGATTAATTGACCATAGGTACGTGGGTTTATTTCTGGGCTTTCTAGCCACCTCACTGTTGTGGCCTCTCCCGCTGCGGAGCACAGGCTCCGGACGCGCAGGCTCAGCGGCCATGGCTCATGGGCCCAGCCGCTCCGTGGCATGTGGGATCTTCTCAGACTGGGGCATGAACCCGTGTCCCCTGCATCGGCAGGCAGACTCTCAACCACTGCACCACCAGGGAAGTCCTAATGTATCATTTAAAACTTGTGTTTCCTTATTTCTTTTCATTTTGGATGATCTGTCCATTGGTGAAAGTGGGGTGTAAAGTCCCCTACTATGATTCTGTTACTGTCGATTTCCCCTTTTATGGCTGTTAGCATTTGCCTTATGTATTGAGGTGCTCCTATGTTGGCTGCATAAATATTTACAATTGTTACATCTTCTTCTTGGATTGATCCCGTGATCATTATGTAGTGTCCTTCTTTGTCTCTTGTAATAGTCTTTGTTTTAAAGTCTATTTTTTCTGATATGAGAATTGCTACTTCAGCTTTCTTTTGATTTACATTTGCATGGAATATCTTTTTGCATCTCCTCAGTTTCGGTCTGTATGTGTCCCTAGGTCTGAAGTGGGTCTCTTGTAGACAGCATATATACGGGTCTTGTTTTTGTATCCATTCAGCCAGTCTATGTCTTTTGCTTGGAGCATTTAATCGATTTACATTTAAGGTAATTATCGATATGTATGTTCCTATTACCATTTTCTTAATTGTTTTGGGTTTGTTATTGTAGGTCTTTTCCTTCTCTTGTGTTTCCTGCCTAGAGAAGTTCCTTTAGCATTTGTTGTAAAGCTGGTTTGGTGGTGCTGAATTCTCTTAGCTTTTGCTTGTCTGTAAAGCTTTTAATTTCTCCATCAAATCTGAATGAGATCCTTGCTGTATAGAATAATCTTGGTTGTAGGTTTTTCTCCTTCATCACTTTACGTATGTTCTGCCACTCCCTGTGGCTTGCAGAGTTTCTGCTGAAAGATCAGCTGTTAACCTGATGGGGATTCCCTTGTGTGTTATTTGTTGTTTTTCCCTTGCTGTTTTTAATATTTGTTCTTTGTATTTAATTTTTGATAGTTTGATTAATATGTGTCTTGCTGTGTTTCTCCTTGGATTTATCCTGTATGGGACTCTCTGTGTTTCCTGGAGTTGATTAACTATTTCCTTTCCCATATTAAGGAAGGTTTCAACTATAATCTCTTCAAATATTTTCTCAGTCCCTTTCTTTTTCTCTTCTTCTTCTGGGACCCCTATACTTCAAATGTTGGTGCATTTAATGTTGTCCCAGAGGTCTCTGAGACTGTCCTCAATTTTTTTCATTCTTTTTTCTTTATTTTGCTCTGCAGTAGTTATTTCCACTATTTTTTTCTTCCAGGTCACTTATCCATTTTTCTTCCTTAGTTATTCTGCTATTGATACCTTCTCAAGAATTTTTAATGTCATTTACTGTGTCGTTCATCAGTGTTTGTTTGCTCTTTAGTTCTCCTAGGCCCTTGTTAAACGTTTCTTGTATTTTTTCCATTCTATTTCCAGGATTTTGGATCACCTTTTCTATCATTATTCGGAATTCTTTTTTAGGTAGACTGCCTATTTTCTCTTCATTTGTTAGGTCTGGTGGCTTTTTACCTTGCTCCTTCCTCTGCTGTGTGTTTCTCTGTGTTCTCATTTTGCTTAACTTACTGTGTTTGGGGTCTCCTTTTCACAGGCTGCAGGTTCGTAGTTCTCGTTTTTCGTGTCTTCCCCTAGTGGCTAAGGTTGTTTCAGTGGGTTGTGTAGGCTTCCTGGTGGAGGGGACTAGTGACTGTGTTCTGGTGGGTGAGGCTGGATCTTGTCTTTCTGGTGGGCAGTTCCACATCTGGTGGTGTGTTTTGGGGTGTCTGTGGCCTTTTTATGATTTTAGGCCACCTCTCTGCTAATGGATGGGGCTGTGTTCCTGTCTTGCTAGTTGTTTGGCATAGGGTGTCCAGCAGTGTAGCTTGATGGTCATTGAGTGGAGCTTGGCGTTGAGATGGAGATCTCTGGGGGATTTTCGTCATTTGACATTACATGGAGCTGGGAGGTCTCTTGTGGACCAGTGTCCTGAACTTGGCTCTCCCACCTCAGAGGCACAGCCCTGATGCCTGGCTGGAGCACCAAGAGCCTGTCATCCACACGGTCATGTGGCTGTATGTAGGAGGCCTCAGTTCCTTGCCACATGGATCTCTCCTTAGGGCTGCTTGAGTGTCCTCATGACATGGCAGCTGGCTTACACCAGGATGTGTGATCCGGCCCGCGGTCCCCAGGATTGTTGTAGCTTCGGCTGCTGGGGCCCCTCCAGAGCTGGCAGCCTCAGTGAGGCTGCCCTCCCCTCAGGCTCCAGAGCAGTTCAGTTTCAGAGGAGGGAAGAGACCCCGAGCCAGGTGGTCCAGCTCTGCGGAAATGCGGGCTCCATTCTCAGTACCACATTGTTTTAATTATGGCAAGTCTTGATGGTAAATCAGCTCTTATTTTTTAAGATATTCTTTGTTGTTCTTGAATCTTTTTTCATATACATCTTGTGACCAGCTTCTCACATTAAAAACATATTTGGGAATTTGGAATTACCTGATATTTTAAAGTCACATTCATATGTATATATGTAATATATGTATGTATATATAAAATATGTATTTATACATACATATGCATATATATATAAAACACACTTATGTATGCATATGTACACACGCATATTCTGGGAGCACTATATTCTTGTGATATTGAATCTTCCCATTCAGTAAGATATCTCTCACAGATATCGCTATGATTTGCAATAAGATTTTATATATTTTCTTCATAAATTTTTTGCATATCTTTTATTATCTTTATTTATAGGAACCTTATGTTTATTGTAGTACGGTAGCATAGAGAATTTGAATTCTCAAGGGTAGGTTCAATTCCTATAATTCTAGAAATAAGAGGGCTTAAACCTCTATTACTTACTCTATGAAAGTAACTCTTTTATCAGACATATTTCTTATGTTTGTGGGGGGATGCTTGCCATTATGATGAGTAGTGATACGTGTCACATGCACAGGGCTAGTGTTAAAGGCAGGAAACTTTTCCAGAGTAGGTGTATTAACTGGTCATATCAGAATCAAGGGTAGGATGCTCAAATTCATAATAAGGATATTGTTAATAACAGTGTTTTGATGATGAAATTGATTGTGTATAGTTCTGGTGTATGTGGGTTGTGAAATGCTCCCAGGAACAGGATTTTTGTGAATATATTTATTATGATGATATTAGTGTATTCTTCTGGGAAAAACATAGGGAATATTCTATGCTGCATATTCTACATTAAAGTCAGACACGAGCTCGGATTCTCCTTCTGTTAGGTTGACCAGGGCTCGGTTGGTCTCTGCTAGGGTAGAAATAAATCATATTATGGCCAGTGGCCATGATGGAAAGATCAGCCATAGTTGTTCTTGTGTTGTGGTAAGGGTTGATACGGTGAAAGACCCGTTTATTAGGAGCACAGATAAGAGAATAATTGCTAGTGCTACTTCGTATGAGATTGTTTGTGCCACGGCTCATAGAGCCCCGATTAGTGCATATTTTGGGTTGGAGGCTCAGCTGGACCGTCAGATAGAATACACAGTTAGACTTGATATGGCTAGTATAAATAGCACCCCTAGGTTTACGTTAATGAAGGGGTATGGCATGGGTAGGGGATTCATATTGTTAGGGCTAGAGTCAAGGTCAGAACTGGCATTATGATGAATATGGAGGTGGAGGACGTAGCTGGTCATAGTGGTTCTTTAATGAATAGTTTGATTGCATCAGCAATGGGTTGAAGTAGGCCATATGGTCCTACAGTTTTCAGTCCTTTTTGGAGTTGCACGTAGCCTAGAATTTTTCATTCTACTAATGTTAAAAATGCTATGGCTAGAAGAATAGGGATAACAAGCCTTAGAATATTGATTATAAACATTTTGTTAGGGAGAGGATTTTAACCTCTGGGTATAAAGGTTTAAGTTTTACACAATTACCAGGCTCTGCCACCCTAAATAAACCCTGGTCTCAGGTGACTGTTTTGTGTTTGCTTATTAAGTTGAGATTCTATCATTATTTTAAAGGCGCTTGCTTAAGGTAGGCCTTATTTCTCTTGTCCTTTCGTAGTGGGAGAAATACATAATAGAGAGAAGCCGACCTGGATCACTCCAGTCTGAACTCAGATCACGTAGGATTTTAATCGTTGAACAAACGAACCTTTAATAGCGGTTACACCATTGGGGTGTCCTGATCCAACATCAAGGTCGTAAACCCTATTGTTGACATGAGCTCTAGAATAGGATTGCGCTCTTATCCTTAGGGTAACTTGTTTTGTTGATCAATGTTTTCGATCAATAAGTGATACTATGCTTTGACTAGTGAGTCTAAGCTTTAATCACTAGGAGGTTTTTTTGTGCTCCGAGGTCACCCCAACCAAAATTGTCAACCCATGTGAAATTTTGTTATCCCTTGATGGTTTAATCATGTTTTTTTGGATTAACTAATTGAAGTTCCACAGGGTCTTCTCATCATTTTTCGGTATCCCCGCCTCTTCACAGGGAGGTAAACTGCACTGATTAAAAGTAAGAGACAGTAAAACCCTCATGTGGCCATTCATACAAGTCCCTATTTAGAGAACAAATGATTATGCTACCCTTGCACGGTCAGGATACCACGGCTATTTAACAGTTGTCACCGGGCTGGCAGTGCCTCCAATACTAATAATGCTAGAGGTGATATTTTTGGTAAACAGGCGGGGTTTGTATTTGCCGAGTTCCTTTTACTTTTTAAAATCTTTCCTTGGGTGCACATCTGTGTTGGCTTAACAGTGTATTTAATAAATAGTTGAGTGTTGGGCTGTATTTATTTACTGTTAACTATCAGTATATTATTAGTTGCTGATGTAAACTTGTGCAAGGAGAAATATCTCTTGTTACTCATATTAACAGTATTGCTTCTATAATTTTATAGATTACTCCAGTAATAAGACTAGGAGTTAATTTATTTAATATTGATATTAAGGTATATTTATTGTTGAGCTTGAACACTTTATTAATTGGTGGCTGCTTTTAAGCCAACTGTGGTGCTGTTTATTTTTACTCTCTAGTTAAGGTTGTACCCATTTCTGAAAAGCTGTACCTTTTTAGACTAACATTTAAATATACATTAAAACCTATAAGGGGTCCTTAGTGTTATTTAAAGTTGAACTGAAATTCTTTTTCTGGACAACCAGCTATCACCAGGCTCATTAGGCTTGTCACCTCTACTTATAAATCTTCTATTTTGTGACATAGATGAGTTTGTTCTAATAACTGTTCATAAGTAGCTCATCTGGTTTCAGGTGGTTTAACTTAAGTTCTCTTTGTTAAAATTTTGCTAGTTAAATCATTATGCAAAAGGTACAAGGGGTAAGCTTTGCTTTCTGTTACTTTTAATGTTTCTTTCATCATTCCCTTATGGTACTTTCTCTATAGTGCCATAAATATTTAAATTTCTATCTCCTATAATTTAAATGTTAGGTGAATGTTTCATTTGATCGGTTCATGCTAATATAATGGGAAGGGGTGTGGGCTAGATTTAGTTCAAGTCATTCATAGGTTATGAAATCTCCTAGGTGTAAACTATTTAAGCTATGCTTTGATTTATCCAAGCACACCTTCCAGTATGCTTACCTTGTTACAACTTATCTCCTTTCACAAAATAAACTAGTATTTTCCAGTAGGTTATGATTTTTGTTATATACTCGAGGAGAGTGACGGGTGGTGTGTGCGTGCTTCATGGCCTTATTCAATTAAGCACTCTACTCTTAATTTACTACTAAATCCTCCTTTGGTTTTTAGGTTTCATAAAAACTTTCGTGCAGGTAAGAGAATGTTCTTGGTGTGGAATATGTAGCCCATTTCTTCCCACCCCATGGGTTACACCTTGAGCTAACGTTTTTATGTGCTATAGTTGCGCTTACTTTTATTCCTTTTTAGGGTTTGCTGAAGATGGCGGTATATAGACTGAATTAGCAAGGGTTGGTGAAGTTTATCGGGGTTTATCGATTATAGAACAGGCTCCTCTAGAGGGGTGTGAAGCACCACCAAGTCCTTTGAGTTTTCAGCTGTTGCTAATAGTACTCTGGTAAATAATCTTATAATTATTTGGGTTTAGAGCTAAGCATAGTGCGGTATCTAATCCCAGTTTGGGTCGTAGCTGTCATGTAATCAGGACGTGCTACAGTCACTTTCGTAGTCTATCTTTACTTTAATTATGGCTTTTTACAGCTTAATTAAAATTTAACTTTATTTTGTATTACTCTTTAACACGCTTTAAGACGTATCTCTATTAACTTGGGTTAATCGTATGACCGAGGTGGCTGGCACGAAATTTACCTACCTTAATTAACATGGCTTAGTCGAACTTTCGTTTATGGCTTAATTTTTTTCACTGCTGCCTCCCGTTGGGATGTGGTCGAGCGACGCATTATGAGCTACTGGTATAGTGTGCTTGATACCTGCTCCTTTTAATCTTAGTGATTTAGAGGGCATTCTCACTGGAGTGCAGATACTTGCATGTGTAATTCTATTAAAAATTAATAGAAAGGCTGGTACCAAACCTGTGTGTTTATGGAGCTAGCAAGCTCATCTAGGCATTTTCAGTGCTTGCTTTAGAGATTTAGGTTACATCAACTTGTTGTGTACAGGTGATATTTATATGGCTGTGTTCTGTGGTTTGTGTTGGATTTAGTATTAAATTTTTGATAAAGTGGTTAATGAATCTAGGGGGATGTCTGTCTATATGGGTAGTGACTATCTAAATAGTTTATTGGTATGATGGGGGGTGTTTTTGAGGTTGCCTGATTTGATGGGTGCTTATTTTTAGATGAGGTGGGGAAAGTGGAATGCTAGTGTTTATTGCACATGAATATACATATAATATTGTTATGTCCTATAACCACTGACTAAATTGCACACCATGGATTGTTGATGCTGGTAAATAATTTTCAATTAAAGTCCAGCTACAATTTGCTTGACTGTGTTAAGACCTTTTAAGGTCATAGCTGAGTCCAAGCATCCCCCCCTAAAAATTAAAAAATACCAAGTGCATGAAACCACAGTTATGTGTGAGCATGGGCTGATTAGTCATTAGTCCATTGAGATGTTTTATTTAAGGGGAAACAGTGGGCCATTTTCGATGAGATGGCCCTGAAGTAAGAACCAGATGTCTGACAAAGTTCATTAATAGAAACCCCCACCTGGTGCTTAAGCTCGTGGTCTAATGGATGGGATAGGCATGTTGACTGGGAATGATTTGACTTAATGTACTATGTATGATTAATAATCTATACATACTACGTAATACTAATAATATGATGTACATGCTTATAAGCATGGGGTAAATAATGTAATGCACGATTATCCATATAATGTAATATGTACATATGGGGTGTATGTACTTATTGATGTGGTAGTACAGTTGTGCACGATGTACATAATAGTTTGTGATAAGATGAGCTGTTTTAATACTGACATAGTACTTAACAGTTCTGTAAATGTCCTATAATAAAATCTCAGGGAATAGTTTAAGTAGTATTCCAGCTTTGGGTGCTGGCAGTAAAGCCTGGGGCTTCTTCCTTGAGTCTTGGGGAGGTGTGTTGTTCTCCTTTTCTGGTTTACAAGACCAGGGTCTTGTAAATATGATATACTACAAGGACTCTTCATTTTAGGAGATTGTTTTCAATGATGCTAGTTACTGGCATTAGTACTAGGATTAGAAGAAAACATAAAATAGATGCTAGTTGTCCAATAATGATGAAGGGGTGTTCTACAGGTTGTTCTCTGATTCATGTTAGTGTTAGTAGATCTGCTACTAGTACTCAAAATAAGCATTGGCTAAGGGGTCGGAAGGTTATACTTAGTTGTTTGGATGTGTGGAGTATTGGGACAAATATTAAAATTAGGATTGAAAGTATTAAGGCTAGGACTCCTCCTAGTTTGTTACGGATTGTTCGTAGAATTGCATATGCAAATAGAAAATATCACTCTGGTTTAATGTGTGGTGGTGTGTTGAGTGGGTTTGCTGGGGTATAGTTGTTGGGGTCTCCTAGTAAGTTGGGTGAGAATAGGACTAGTATTAGTGAGGCTAGAATTAGTAACAGGGCACCTAAGATGTCTTTGATTGTGTAATAGGAGTGGAATGGGATTTTGTCTATGTCGGATGGGATTCCTGTGGGGTTGTTGGATCCTGTTTCGTGGAGAAATAGTGGGTGGACAGCTGCTAGTGCTGTAATGATGAAAAGGAGAATAAAATGGAAGGCAAAAAATCGCGGAAGAGTTGCCTTATCTACAGAAAAGCCACCTCAGATCCATTTGACAGGAGTAGTGTCCATATATGGGATTGCTGAGAGAAGGTTGGTAATGACTGTTTCTCCTCAAGATATATTTGTCCTCATGGTAGCATGTAGCTTATGAATGCAGTGGCTATAACTGTAAATAGCAGAACAATTCCAATGTTTCATATTTCTAGAAAGGTGTAGGATCCATAATATAGACCACGTCCTACGTGAACGTAAAGGCAAATAAAGAATATGGAAGCTCTGTTTGCACGTATGTATCAAATGATTCATCCATAGTTAATGTCTTGGCAGTTGTGTGTTATTGATGAGAAGGCAGTTATTATGTCTTGTGTGTAGTGTATTGCTAGGAACAAGCCTGTTAGGATTTGTAGAATTAAACAAATACCTAATAGAGAACCAAAATTTCATCATGACGAGATATTTGATGGGGTTGGGGGGTCAGTAAATGCACTGTTGATGATTTTTATTGGTGGGTGTGATTTTTCAGATGTTGGTCATTGGTGTTCTTATAGTTGAATGACAATGATGATTTTTCATGTCATTAGTCATGGTTAGAATCCATGTGGGCATGATGATGACATATATTGTATTTATTTTAAGGGTTATTTTTGTGATTAGTTTTGTGGGGTTTTCTTCAAAACCTTCACCTATATATGGGGGCTTTGGGTTGATTGTGAGTGGCGGTGTTGGGTGTGGGATTGTGTTGAATTTTGGTGGTTCATTTTTATAGGCTTGATGGTGTTTTTTACTTATTTAGGAGGGATTTTGGATATGTTTGGTTATATGATGGCTATGGCCACTGAGCAGTATCCTGAAGTTTGGGTTTCTAATAACACTGTTTTGGGGACATTTCTTTCAGGATTGGTAATAGCGTTTTTAACGGTGCTGTATGTTTTAAAGGATGAAGAGGTGGAGGCTGTGTTTAATGGGCTGGGAAACTGGGTTATTTATGACACTGGTGATTCTGGTTTTTTTAGCAAGGAAGCCATGAGGCTTGCAGCATTATATAGTTATGGTACCTGGTTGGTAATTTTTACTGGCTGGTCGCTGTTTATTGGTGTTGTAGTTATTAAGGAGACTACCTGCGGTAATTAAATAAAAGCATGCTAAGGATGAGGGTAATAAGGAACGATAGGAAGTATAGTTTGATAAGGCCTTTTGGCTTGAGAATAGCATGGAGAGCTTTAATTGAATAAGGGATGTGGTTTTTGGTAAAATCTTTTCTAGTCAGATTAAGTCTAAGAGGAGGATGCTGATTTTTGGCTTATTGATAGGTCTAGGTAGGGAGGTAAATGGTGCATGAGAGCGGGGAAATATCCTAAAAGACTAGAGAATTTGAGGGTAAATAAATTTTAAATTTTGTGTGTTAAGATTAATTTCAAGTGCTAGTACAAAGCCCAGGACGGTCACTGTAAGGGCAGTTAATTTTAGATATAGGGACATGGTTTTTAGGGGGACCTTTGTTGGGGGGATGTTGCTGGAGATAATAAACCTGGCAAAGACACTTCCAATTAGTAGGCATTTGATGGAGTTAATTAGGGGTGGGTTGTTTTCATTGATTGAAGTTAAGGGAGAGAAGGGAGATTGTCCTAGTAGTGCGAAGAAGATAATGCGAGCACTATACACAGCTGTAAGGGAGGTGGCAACTAGCGTTATTTGCAGGGCTCAGGCGTTGGTACAAGACGTGTTAGCAGTTTCGATGATCAGGTCTCTAGAATAGAAGCCGGTGAGGAAAGGCATTCCTGTCAGTGCTAAACTTCCAATAATAGGGGCTGTTGTGGTGAAAGGTAGAGCTTTGAATAGGCCTCCTATTTTTCGAATATCTTGTTCGTCATTCAGGCTGTGAATAATAGATCTGGAGCATATGAATAGCAGGCCTTAAAAAAAGCATGTGTGCAGATGTGCAAGAACACTAGATAGGGTTGGTTGATGCCAATTTTTACCATTACTAGGCCTAATTGGCTTGAAGTGGAGAAAGCAACCGTTTTTTAATGTCGTTTTGGGTGAGGGCACATATTGCTGTGAATAGGGTGGTAAGGGCTCCTAATCATAGTGTTATGGTTTGAATAAGTTTCTTGTTTTCTGTTAAAGGGTAATATCTAATAAGCAAGAAGATTCCTGCTACATCTATTGTGCTTGAGTGGAGTAAGACTGATACAGGAGTAGGGCCTTCTATTGCTGAGGGGATTTAGGAGTGAAGTCCAAATTGGGCTGATTTTCCAGCTGCAGCTAGTACGAGTCCTATGAGGGGGAGATTTGAGTGTTTTAAGTCTAGTATAAAAATGTGTTGCAGGTCTCATGTGTTTAGGTTAAACAGGAATCATGCTATTGATACAATAAATCCAATATCCCCAAGGCGGTTATATAGGATTGCCTGGAGAGCAACTGTGTGTGCGTCTGTTCACCCGTCTCACCACCCAATGAGCAGGAAGGATATAATTCCAACCCCCTCTCACCCAATAAAAAGTTGGAAAAGGTTGTTGGCAGTAACAAGAAATAGCATGGTGATGAGGAAGAGGAGTAGATATTTGAAGAACCGGTTAATGTAGGGATCTGAGTGTGTGTATCATATTGAGAACTCCATAATGGACCACGTGACAAATAATGCTACTGGTATGAATATTATTGAGACATAATCTATTTTGCAGCTAAGTGTTAATTTAAGGGTGTGAACAGTGATCCAATGTCAGTTTGAGATAACTATATCTTGGCCTGTGTGGACAAATATTCTTGGAATTACGCTGGTAATGAAAGCACATGAGACAGTATTTTTTACATATGATGAATATTTGTTGCTTTTGTAAAGATCTGTATTAGTTACTATAATTGGGATTGTTAGTATAACAGTGTGACCAGAGTGAAAGAGGAAAATAGGTTTATTACTTTTACTTGGAGTTGCACCAATTTTTTGGTTCCTAAGACCAACGGATAACTACTATCCTTTAAAAGCTTGAAAAAGCCATACTGTTAGGCATGGGAGCATGAATTAGCAGTTCTTGCATACTTTCTCGGTAAATAAGAAGTTTCAGTCTTCTGTTACAAGATTCACAATCTAGTGTTTTTTTAAAACTATATTTACAATACAGGGGGCCTAGGATAATTTTGGGGTTTAGTGACAAGAGTAGGAGGGCTAAAACATGAAGGGCTATAAGGGCATTTTCTCATGTGAAAGAGGGTGTATTGTTATTAATATGGTGTGTGTGTTTACCACATTGTGTTGTAATTAATATATAGAGATAGTATAAGCCTGTAATTACAATGTTGGCTCCTATTAAGATAGTGGTAAAATTTGATCACAAGAAGGATATAACCACAAACAACTCTCCAACCAGACTAATAGCTGGGGATAAGGCTAAGTTTGTTAGGTTTCCTAGCAGTCATCAAGTGGCTATTAGTAGGAGGAAGGTTTGTAGGCCTTGGACTAAGATTATTGCTCAGCTATGGACTGGTGCGTTATTTGAGTTTGCTAGGCAGAGTAGTATAGATGATGTGAGGCCGTGGGTGATTATTAAAGCAGTGGCTCCTATATAACTTCAAGGCGTCTGGATAAGAATAGCTGCAATGAAAAGTGCTATATGGCTGATGGAAGGATATGTGATAAGTGATTTTAGGTCTGTTTGGTGCAGATTGAACTGGTTATGATTATTCCTCATAGGGAAAGCATAAGAAAGGGATATGTTATGCATTCTGTCAGCGGGTTGAGTATTGCTGTAATTTGCAGTGTGCAGTAGCCCCCAAGTTTTAGTAATAGGCTGCAAGGACTATAGAGCCTGTGATGGGGGCTTCTACATGTGCTTTGGGTAGTCCATAGAGGTGGAGGCCATAGAGGGGTATTTTTAACATAAAAGCTATTATGCAGGCTAGTCATATGAAAGCGTTAGATCAGGAATTGGGTGGTGCTTGGGTTCAATATTGGAGTACTAAGAAATTTAGAGAGCCTGTAGTGTTTTGGATATATACTAATGCTACTAGAAGTGGGAGTGGCCCAACTAGTGTGTAGAATAAAAAGTAGAGTCCTGCATTAAGGTGTTCTGTCTGGTTACCTCATCGAGTGATGATAATGAGTATAGGAACTAGTGTAGCCTCGAATATAATGTAAAATAAAATTAGTTCTGTGGCTGTAAGTGTTATAATTAAAAATGTTTGTAATATGATTAGTATAGTGATATATTGTTTCTTTTGGGGTCAGTGACTCTGAGCAGGTGAGATTGGCTGGCTATTAATATCAGTGGTAGGAGTCATATCGTTAAGATCAATAGTGGTGTAGAGAAGGAGTTGGAAAAGAACATTAATGAGAAATTAAGGCTATTATCATTAAACTGATTAAGGAGAAGCAGGCTTGTGAGGCTAATTAGTAGGCTATGGGCTGTAGAGTTAATTCAAATTATATTATTTTTTGATAACCAAGTCAGGGGTATTAATATAATCATAGAGACAATACATTTTAGCATTGGAGGAGGTTAAGGTTTCATACGTAGTCAGTGCCATATGTGTTTGATACTCTTACTAGCAAGGATAATCTGAGTGTGGCCTCACAGGCTGCAAACACTAACAGGATGATGGGTATTATGCTGGCTAAAGTGAAGTGTGAATTTAGGATCATTAGGGTTGCCATGAGGAATAGCGATAATATTATGTCTTCTAGACATAATAGTGAGGATATTAAGTAGGACCGATATATTAGCAGTCCTACAAGAGATACTGTGAAAGCTATAATAATATTTACATATACTAAAGGCACTTGGTAATTATGAATTTAGTCATAATCTAATGAGTCGAAATCATTTGTTTTAAACTAAATACCATGTTCAGTTCATTCTAGGGCCTTCTGAGTTCATTCATAGGCCAGGCTAATTGTCAATAATGAGATTAGGAGCAGGGCTATGGTGAGTACTGTTTTTAGATTATTTGTTTGAGGTGCTCAGGGGAGGGGCAGTAGAAGGGGAATCTCTAGGTCGAAGAGAAGAAATGTGATTGCTGCTAGGAAGAATTTTATAGAAAAAGGCAAGCGGGATGATCCTATGGGGTCAAATCCACATTCATTAGGCCTTGTTTTTTCTGTATAAATATTCAGCTTGGGGACTCAGAAAGCGATGAGTACGAGCAATGAGGTCAGTGCTGTGTTTGTCAATAGGGCCAGTATTAAGTTTATTATTCTTTTTTGGGTTATACAGAAGCTGATTGGAAATCAATTGTACTAATTAATACTGAAAGAATTATGGGCCTCATCAATAGATAGATACGTAAAGGAATAGTCATACAACATCTACAAAATGCCAGTATCAAGCAGCGGCTTCAAAGCCAAAGTGATGGTTGGACGTGAAGTGATATGTTGATAGGTGTAGAAAACAGATAATGAGGAAGGTGGACCCAATAATTATGTGCAGTCCGTGAGATCCTGTGGCTATGAAGAAAGTTGATCCGTATAGTCTGTCTGAAATTGTAAAGGGTGCTTCATAGTACTCTGAGGCTTGTAGGAGTGTAAAATATATGCCTAGGGAGATTGTAATAAAAAGGGCTTGGAGTACATGCTTGTGGTTTCCCTCCATAAGGCTGTGGTACACTCAAGTAGTAGATACACCAGAGGCTAGTAGCACAGAAGTGTTAAGGGGCGGTACTTCTGGTGGAGTTCGAGGGGGAATGCCTGTTGGCGGCCAGCACCCGGCTAATTCAGGTGTAGGGGCGAGGCTTAAGTGGTAGAAGGCTCCAAAGAAGCTGGTAAAAAAGAGGACTCTGAGATCATAGGATTATCCTATCTCGAAGTCCCTTTTTTCCCTGGCGGTGGGAGAAGTAGATTGAAGCCAGTTGACCAGGGTATTTAGCTGTTAGCTAAAAATTCCTGGGAGATGTATCCCTCCAGTCAAGGGAGGATTTAGCTTAATTAAAGTGTTTGATTTGCAATCAGTTGATGTAGGATATAGTCTTGCAATCCTAATTAGGCAGGAATTAAGTAAATTATACTTGCTTAGGGCTTTGAAGACCCTTGGTTTGGTTTAACCTACATTCCTATTCCAATACTGATAGTATTGGTGTGAGGGGTAGGAGTATAGTGCATATTACGATCATGGTTGGTAGGAGCGTTATTTGCTTTGTAGAGTCAAATTGCCATTTTATTTTTGTGTTGTTTGTGGAGGGGAACATTATCAGTGCTGTGGAGTGAGTCGCATGTAGAAATACAAGTTAACTAGTGCTGTGATGGCTATTAGTGTGGGCAAAATAATGTTATTTTTTTTGTCATTTCTTGGATGATTATTGATTTGGGTATGAACCCTGATAGTGGCGGGAGTCCTCCTACTGATAGCAGGGTAGCTAGAGTAAGGGTTGTGATAATAGGTATTTTGTTTCCTGCGTGTAATGGTGATAATGTAGTGGTAGCTGAGCTGTGAATGAATAATATAAATATAGTGAAAGTTATTATAAAGTAGATTACTAGGTTTAGATTTGTTATAGTTGGGTTATAATAAATATAATAAATACAATATATTTATAATAAATAATAAATATCTTTAAAAAATTACATTTTATAAATAGTTCTGCCTTGTAGAAGCACATTTAAATTTTATATAACTTGCATATTAATCCTATATCCAGCATGGCTTTGCTGCACTTCCTTATCAGTTTTAATAGTTTGACAATAAAATTCACCAACATTTTTAATGTAGAAAGTAAAATTATTTGCAAGTACTCCATTGAAAGAAGTGATAATACTATTCATTTTGGACTTGAAAGGGAATTCTCTCAAGATTATGTGTTATCATCAATGTTATCATTAGTTTTTTGTTAGCTACCTTATATCAGAAGTTCTATTTCCCTATAACCAGTGATTCTCTGATGCATAAGAAAGCATCAGAATCAGAGTGCTGGGCTCTAGCCCTGGAGTTTCTGATTCAGTGGTTCTGTGGAGGAGCCTGAATATTTGCTTTTTTAACAAGTTTCTAGGTGATGGTGATGCTGCTAGTCAGGGGACCACACTCTGAGGACCACTGCCAGTGCTCTATGCTAAACTTTGGTCTCTGTCATTTGAGTTGTATACTTCTGGTGAGATGGTTCTTTTTGTTCCCAAACCTGCTTATTCCAGTTTTATTGTGGTCCTTGGTATTTTATTGTGGTCCTTTGCTGATGGCTAATGCCTGCAAACAGTTTTGTAAATATTTCCCCAGCTTTTATAGTTGTTGAGTTGATTCTTTTTATATCTTGCCATTCTTTGTTTGTAGTATATTTCTCCCAGCATTTTACTATGAAAAATTTCAAACAGATAAGAAGTCACTTTACATTGAACACCTGTATAACCACCAGCTACATTCTACTATGAACATTTTACGACACTTGATGTACACATATTTGTCCATCCGGCCACCTCTATATCCATTTATCACTATATCTTATTTTCGTATGCTTTTGTGTCCTTTTGTATACATCTTCAATTCTAGTTTTTTTTTCTCTTTAATCATCTTAACAATTTACTTCAGAATCTCTGTCAGATCGTTCTATCTTCCACTATTATTGAGATTTGAAATCTCCTGTTGTATATGCTGTCCAATTCCTGGTAGATTATTTCCTGTTATTTTATAATTGCACTGTAAACTCATTTTCATTCTCATAGGAATCCTGTGAAGCCTAGGTTGAAACCATGTCCTATCTGGGAATTTTATGTTTTTTTGATCCCATGACTCTTAGCAGAAGTATTCCTGGTGTAAGAGTGATTTCTATGGCGATTTCTCATCCAAACCAGACAACGTTTGGTACAGCCCCAATGGAGGGAAATTTTTTTTTTAGCCCCTCAAAATCCAAACTAAAGTAAACTTCCTTACATTTTACATTCTCCCTGTGTCTGGAGGCTCTCCTTTTCCTTTTTCTTTTTAACCTTTTCATTGAGTGCAGACCCTTCAGGTTGCAACTTATGTTGGTGATCTCAGTTCCAACCTCCTGCATTTCTGAATTCCGGTGTCTCTGCTACTGTTTCAATATGTGTTAAAATCCAAGATTAGCACATCCCCAAGAGCAGCTACGCCTCAGCTCATGTACTTGGTATTTGTTTCTCTTTTTTTGGTTTCCCTGTCGTTTCTGGTTTTCCAGTGCATTTAAAGAATGTCTGTTACAAAATACTCCTTCATGTTCTCTGCTTCTTGAATTTTTGGCAAACAGAAGTCTACTTTTACTTCATTCACTTGGATTTTATTTCCGTGTGTATTCTGAGGAGGTTCCTATTTCTGTTTCTTATTGTTTATTTGCCTATACTGACCAGTCTTAATTGTGTGTTCTTTTGTATTCTTCTAACAGAAATTACTTTTATTTGAAATTCACCAGTGGAATTTTCTCTCCATCTTAAACCTTACATGTTATAACCTAAGAGAAATTATGAATCACGTTGAGTATATATGTTCAGGAAAACCCCTTAGCTCACTTGCTGGTTGAATGGATTCTCTCTCTTCTCTCTGTAAAGCACAGTGACTGAGGCTCATGGTGCAGCAAACACTCATGACCAGAAGACTAATTTATTCCCCAAGCCATATTGGTACTATTGTTCCCATCAGTTGTGTCACAGACTTAGCAAGAATCAGTTTTGTTGCTGCCTTATGTTACTTAATATTTTAATGTTATTTTAAATGGTTTTATTTAAAAATTTTTAATGCATTCAAATATATAACTGAGTAAAACATGAGTGGAAAACAGTTATTTCTATCAAAACTAAGTTCAGTTCTCTGATTAAGGCATGATAATCTGTGGTTCTAAATAAAATTTTCTTTGTAAATGAGGTATAGATAAGAAATTTATAAATGATTGGGAAAATATTCGCAAAATCTTAAGACTTACACACCAACATTAATTTGCAAATGTGTTAAATTTTCACTTTAAAGAAGTCAGAGTTAGAAATTAGAGATGTTGTATTAGGAATGATGGTCCTTATACAACATGGACAACTATGGAACACTCCGATAAAAAGATATTTACATGTATTAAGTTAAAATATGATCTTTAAACAATATATCATTTAAAAAATATCCCTCACATTAAATGACTTTTTTACTAACCAATTACTGGTCCGTATTGCATAAGGTAAGAGGACTTCTACGTTATTTGATTTTATTATTACTTCTATCCAATTTTCTTACTGTCTGAAGTGTTACTAAAATATTTATATCTACATATGTTTATTTGAAACTGGGTCCAAGAAAACAGACAGGAAGCAATAAGTCAGACTGTTCAAAATAAAATGAAATACTTAAACAAAAATTTAGCAAGTTAAGATTAAAAAAATAAGGAACGCCAGGAACTATAGTGCATGAGAGGTCTCTGACTTCTAGCCTGCCCCCATCCTTGGGATAAAGTCCTTGCTTAACATGGTCTGAAAGGATACATGCACCCTAATGTTCATTGCAGCACTGTTTACAGTAGCCAAGACATGGAAGCAACCTAAATGTCCATCAACAGAGCAATGGATAAAGAAGATGTGGTACATATATACAATAGAAATGAAATAATGCCTTTTACAGCGACATGGATGGACCTAGAGATTGTCACACTGAGTTAAGTAAGTCAGACAGAGAAGGAGAAATACCATATGATATCGCTTATATACGGAATCTAAAAAAATGATACAAATGAACTTATTTATGAAACAGAAACAGACTCACAGACTTAGAGAATGAACTTATGATTACCAGGGAGGAAGGGTTGGGAGGAGGGATAGTTAGGGAGTTTGGGATTGACATGTACACACTGCTTTATTGAAAAAGGATAACCAACAAGGACCTACTGTATAGCATAGGGAACTCTGCTCAGTATTCTATAACAACCTAAATGGGAAAATAATTTGAAAAGAATAGATATATGTATAACTGAAACACTTTGCTGTACACCTGAAAGTATCACAACATTGTTAATCAACTATACTCCAATATAAAATCTTTAAAAAAATAAAAAGAAATAAAAGCACTGCCAAAAAAAAAATAGTCCTTGCTTATGGTAACTATGGTTTGTGCCACGTGACCTCACAACCCTTGGGAAAGCTGAGGATAGGGGACATGACACAAAGATATAGGCAACAGACCTATATATAAAGGTGGTCAGAGCCCCAGTAAGTCTGTGCTGGTAACTAGCACATTCAAACTCATCCTCTAAGCAGAGGTAAGTTAAAAGTAGAATAGCTGGGGCTTCCCTGGTGGCGCAGTGGTTGAGGGTCTGCCTGCCGATGCAGGGGACACGGGTTTGTGCCCCGGTCCAGGAGGATCCTACGTGCCATGGAGCGGCTGGGTCCGTGAGCCATAGCCGCTGAGCCTGCGCATCCGGAGCCTGTGCTCCGCAACGGGAGAGGCCACAACAGTGAGAGGCCCGCGTACCGCAAAAAGAAAAAAAGAAAGAAAAGTAGAATAGCTCAGGACTTCCCTGGTGGCGCAGTGGTTGAGAGTCCACCTGCTGATGCAGGGGACACGGGTTCGTGCCCCGGGCCGGGAGGATCCCACATGCCGCGGAGCGGCTGGGCCCGTGAGCCATGGCCGCTGAGCCTGCGCGTCCGGAGCCTGTGCTCCGCAACAGGAGAGGCCACAACAGTGAGAGGCCCGCGTACTGCAAAAAAAAAAAAAAAAGTAGAATAGCTCAGAAAAATTAAAGAAGGTAATATATTATTTTGGGTAATAATATTACCCAAGAAGGCAATAATAATCCGCTCAAATCAATAAAAGATATGAGACAGAGAAAAGGAGTGTAGAGACAGGTTAATTTTCATAGAAGGTAAAGAAACAACCAGAGAAAGAAGCAGGGCTGTAAGGGTGGAGTCCTGGGCACAGGAGATGTGCATTCACACTGGCTTCCCAGAGATGCTCTCTCACTTCTCCAGCTTTTGTGGATCCCGAACTGTGAAGATGCAGTTGTAATCATTGTAATGATGTCCCAGTTTTCCTTAAAGCCTTAGGAGACCAGGTTCCGTTCTTTCTTACTTCTCCTTTTATCCCAACTATAAACCCCACCCGGAACCTGAGTATATGTGCCCCTTGCTTGTTGAGTGAGTCTAAATAATATAAGTGAAAAGGGAACTAACTTACAATTCTATTATCTTTAACAGCTAATATTCTTGAAGGCTGGGACCATATGTCTACCAGATTTTGACATGCTAATAAGGCAACAGAATAAAAACAGCTTTAGTGAGTTTATCTGCACAAATTTACTCATTTAGAACCCTATCTTAGCCAAGAGACTTTCCAATATGTTGGTATAACTTATCTCATATCTTTGCATGGAGTACTGTGTGATTTAAAGGCCGTAAAACATTGGATTGGGAGTCACGAAACCTTGATCATAATCAGAATTCAACCGTTGCAAGGAGTTGGTGACTTTGGAAGAATCATCCAAAATCTCTCGGCCTCAGTTTCTTTATCTGTGGGGCTCATGTGTTTTGACTTAAGGTAATTTAAAAATTCAAATTAGAGAATAAATGTGAAAGTGCCTTGTAAGTTTGATATGCCATACAAATATAGGTGATAAAGCTTTAGAATCTGAGTTGGAAGGGACTTTGCAGCACCTCAGATCCAGACTTTACCCGATTTAGAATAATTTTTAATGCTTTTAATCTTTTGTATTTCCTTATCCCCCGACTTCCATACTTGTTTCATTTACATAGGAATAATATTTTAACACATCTTGTTCAAACGAATTTCCTGATATTCCTAAAACAACATTGAAAACAAAGACTACATTTTTTTTTCTCGAGTTAACCACTAAGTGCAGAGGGAAGAAGGAAAAGATTCACTCTCATACTCTGTGAATCCTAGGTTATTGACAGAAAGCTCAGAAATCGTTTGAGGGTGCAACCAGACCTGTTTACATCGGATGGGACATGGGCTGTGCAGAAGCCTAAGGGGGTGGAGTCACAACAGCATTTCTCCTCCACTCAGGGCCCCTCCCTCAGCTCCTAGGCTGCCTCCCATCTGTGCTCTGTGGAAACAACACACGTATAATTGCAACCTTTCCTCCCCAATTCTTGTCTTTAAAACATATGTGTCCTTTGGGCTCTGCCAAAAATAATCAGAGTCAACGAAGAAAAGGCCTGTTAAGAGGAGGACATATTTCTCACCTTGAATAACACTTGCATTTTAAAAGCTGTCTGAATAGCAGTCACTAATATTGCTAGTCCAGTCAGTTGTGTGTGAAATCCTTCCTCAGGACCCCTCCTGTGAGGTTGATAGGTATGCCAGGAAGCAGAAGAGCTCTCTACACAAGGGGTGTGTGTGTGTGTGTGTGTGTGTGTGTGTGTGTGTGTGTGTGTGTGTGACTGTTTTGGGGCGAAAAACAGCTAGAAATTGCCCATCTCATTTTCACTATAATCCATGAATGGGATTGTTTTCCAGAGTGATTAAATCTGCCCTGTTTGGGGAAGATAGTTGGTCAATAGGTGTCAGAGAATGATTTTGTAATCATCGACAAGCCTTTTATTGATGTAGCCAGCAGTGACCAGGTTGGAGAAAGGTTGTTTATTCATGATCCAAATGCATGCTGAAATCTCATTAGGCCCAGATGTTCATATTCCTAGATATAATCTTGACACCAGAGCCCAAACCAACATTATTCTGGGAGACACAATTCCTCAAATTCAGCCCTTAACTATTTCTACTCCATTGGGAGAATTTACTTCTCCCAGATTCCCTACCTCTAACACTCTCCAGATTACAAAGGGAACAGTTTTAAAATAGTCAAACAGAGTGGAGATGTGTTTGGAGAAGTGGGATTTTAGACATTCCTTAGCAAGCCCCAAGAGGCCTAAGATTTCCAGTCATATGAAGCCCTCTCCACAGCTGAGCTATTGTGGTAATAACAAGGAAATAATTTCAGAAGAACTCAGCTGGAAATGATACACAGAACAATCCAGGAAGTAATAGGAATGGCTAATGGGATGAAGATTAAATCAGATAACAAGAGCTATAGGGTTAAAGTTTTGGTTCCAGAGAAAAGAAGTCCCAGTGTTGATTTACTAATTGATTATTAATAATCAGCAGAGTTTGATTTGGAGCTCTTAAACAAATTGTTACATAAAAATCTTTCCAGCCTCAATGATTTTAGTCAAAGCAGGGGCCATTCAAATAGAGCTATACCTCTGGTTTGCTTCAAGAATATAAAAATCCACTTTAAACAAGATTGTGGTACATTGTCTTATACTGAAAACCAAATACCAGTAAGCAGACTTACACTAGTGATTAAAAGTTAGGTTAGATTTAAAGATGTCATAGGTCCTAAGGGTGATTCATTATATACTGACATGCCAAGAGAGTTTAGAAGGACATCTATTCCTAAAATATGTTCAACCAGTACCATAATGTAAAAATAATGCTTTTTGTTCCTTTTATACTTTGGGTTTATTTCTATGATTTTACCTCCTTAGTGAAAGAGTGCTGATTGAACCATTTGAATAGATCATGAAATAGTGAGTAATTACAATCTTAGAGGCAAATTAATGACATTTATACAATAGAATTATAATTATACATTGAAAACTAAGAATGTATTTTTTTCGGAGGCTGCTTTTGCCCTAATAAAAATCAAACCTTCTTTCAGAATGTAGCGCTTTTAATTTAGATTACCTAATATACTGAATGTCAAATTTGAGTAGCTTTTTAGCCACTGAGATATTAATATTTGAGGGCATATTTGAGCAGGATTAAGAACCAAATCATTTCACTGGAAAATTATACTTAGAATAATGTTCACAAGTAGGCAGACTGTCTGATAGCCTCAAATGCTAGCTGTTCATTGCTGCTCTTCATTTGAACTACAAAATGCTAAGGAGTTCTCAAGTATGCTCACTTTAAATTATGTTCCCAATCAAAATAACAAGAAGATTGGGACTTGAGAGCCTTTTGATTTTTTATTTTGGCCTCATAAAAGCAATATATGTTTATTGTTGGATTTTAAATATTATAGTTAATCAAGGAAATCGGAAAAAAAGAACCGCTCAATATATGATCACTCAGAGATGGGAATGGTCAATATTTTTGTTTGCTTTCTTTTTTCAAAGAAGTGTCGTGTGTGTGTTTGTGTGTTTACACTCTGCTGTATAATGTTTTTCCTCACCAAACAATTTATTAGGAATATTTTTTAGCTATTAAATAAGTATTGATTTCAAAATAGGTATGCTTTGAAGACCAATGATTATGGGAAGAATACTTTCAGAGCAAGCCTGTTTAGATTCAGAAGGAACAATTAATATTAAAAGGCAAGTATTGAAACCTTCCCAGGAAGTTTCCTTCAGTTATTTTGGCTACATAATCATTTAAGTGACTTCACCCAATGTTGGTGAATTAGTTGTAGGAGACATACACCAATAGGTTAGAAGCAGCCTGATGTACTAGAAATTGTATTAACCTGGGAATCAAGAGGCCTGGGATCTAATCAGGGCTCTGCCAGAGGACCTAGCAAGTAACACCAGGCAAAGGAATTAACCTCGATATCTTTGTTTATACTGTGAGCCTAACACTGCCAGACTATGATTCTCTATATCATGAATAAAATAAGTGTTGCTTGATATGGATGATTCTGCATAATTTAGTTAAGAAATTCAGTCAGATTACTGTCATTTCTGTGAGGAAAGCTGTGACAGAATAGGGATTTAAAGATTTTACACCTATTTTAAAAAGCTATTCAATCAATCTACTCCTTGTATCTTAGAAAAATATTTTTACAACATACCAGTCAGTTAATACATATACTTTTTTCTGTAATTCAAAATTATGCAGAACTGGACCAAATGCCAAAGTCTAAAGTGTAAGTCTTTAGAAAAAGAAGTAATTGAAGATAAATTATTTTAAGGAAAGACTCTGTAGTAAAAATACCAGTAATGTAATTTAACCCTATTTCTTTATATGCAGCTGATTTTTTTCTTTGAATGGCTGTTCAGAAACTAGAATCTTATCTGTCTCAATGACAAACTTAGTTCACAGAAGGCTTCATTGCTATACTAAAAATTTCTCACAGATGTAAAATTTACAGATGGCTTTGTTAGGTTGGGTAACTGAGAAGCTATAAAGGGAGGGAGAGCTTGCTTTGGGATAGTCCCATCTACTGAAGTTTTGACAATAGAAAGTTGTGAGAAGAACATTTAAGATACATAATCTGTGCATCTTCTTCAGCAACAGCATGCAGAGCCCTCTAAATATGAAGGAGAAACTCTCATAATTTTCAGAGAAGAAGATTTATTCAATAATTTCATTGCTTATAAGAAACTATTCCAAACAAAATTAAGCCCTCCTAATTTAGTTTACACTCATTTTATCTTGTTCTATGCACATCTGGGTTTGCAAACAGCTGGTTGCTACTCACTGAATACAGTCCCTTTGTATATTTGAAGACTGGCACATGGACAGCTACATGTAAAAGAATTAAATTAGGACACTTTCTAATACCATATACAAAAATAAACTGAAAGTGGATTAAAGACCTAAATGTAAGACTGAAAACCATACAACTCCTAGAAGGAAACACGGGCAGAACACTCTTTGACATAAATTGTAGCAATATTTTTTTGGATCTGTTTCCTAAGGCAAAAGAAACAAAAGGAAAAATAAACAAATGGGGCATAATTAAACTTAAAAACTTTTGCACAGCAAAAAAACCCATGAACAAAACAAAACAAAAAAGACAAACTGCTGAATGGAGAAAATATTTGCAAATGATATGACTCATAAGAGGTTAACATCCAAAACATATAAATAGCTCATACAACTTAATATAAAAAAATCCAATTAAAAAAATGGACAGAAGACCTGAATAGACATTTTCCAAAGAAGATATACAAATGAGCAACAGGCACATGAAAAGATGCTTAACATCGCTAATCATTAGAGAAATACAAATCAAAACTACCATAAGATATCACCTCACACCTGTTAAAATGACTATCATCAAAAAGTCTACAAATAGCAAATGTTGGCAAGGATGTGGAGAAGAGGAACCTTAGTACACTGTGGGAATATAAACTGGTGCAGCCACTGTGGAAAACAGTATGGAGGTTCCTCAAAAAACTAAAAATAGAAGTACCATATGATCCAGCAATTCTACTCCTGGGTATATATCAAAAAACAAAACAAAAACACTAATTCGAAAAGATACATGCACCTCAATGTTCATAGCAGCATTATTAACAATACCCAAGATATGAAAGCAACCCCCAAGTGTCCATCAACAGATAAATGGATAAAGATGATGTGAAATACATACACACACACACAGAGACAGACAGACAGACACACACACACACACACACGATGGAATGTTACTCAGCCATAAAAAAGAATGAAATTCTGCTATTTGCAAGAATGTGGATGGACAGAGAGAGTATTTTGCTTAGTGAAATAGGCCAGACAGAGAAAGACAAATAATCTATGTTATCATTTATATGTGGAATCTAAAAAATAAAACAAATAAATGAATATCACTAAACAGATACAGAGAATAAACTAGTGATTACAGTGGGGAGAAGAAAGGGGGAAGCAGCAAGAGAGGCATAAGGTATTAAGAGATATAAACTACTATGTATCAGATAAGTAAGCAACAAGGGTATATTGTATAGCACAAGGAAATATAGCCATTATTTTGTAATAACTTTAGAGTTGAATTTATAAAAATATTGAATTACTATGTTGTACACCTGAAACTAATATTGTATTATAAATCAAGTGTACTAAAAGTAAAAAAAAATTTTAAAGACTAGCATGAAATGACTGTGGAGTCATTTTCACAATGCTGATTCTTCCAATTCAAGAACATGGTAAATCTCTCCATCTATTTGTACATCTTTAATTTCTTTCATCAGTGTCTTACAATTTTCTACATACAGGTCTTTAGTCTCCTTAGGTATGTTTATTCCTGGATATTTTATTCTTTTGGTTGCAATGGTAATTGCGAGTATTTTCTTAATTTCACTTTAAGATTTTTCATCATTAGTGTATAGGAATGCAAGAAATTTCTGTGCATTAATTTTGTATCCTGCTACTTTACCAAATTCATTGATTAGCTCTAGTAGTTTTCTGGTGGCATCTTTAGGATTCTCTATGTATAGTATCATGTCATATGCAAACAGTGACAGCTTTACTTCTTCTTTTCCAATTTGGATTCCTTTTATTTCTTTTTCTTCTCTGATTGCTGTGGCTAAAACTTCCAAAACTATGTTGAATAATAGTGGTGAGAGTGGGTAACCTTGTCTTGTTCCTGATCTTAGTGGAAATGGTTTGTTTTTCACCATTGAGGATGATGTTGGCTGTGGATTTGTCATATATGGCCTTTATTATGTTGAGGAAATTTCCCTCTATGCCTACTTTCTGGAGGGTTTTTATCATAAATGGGTGTTGAATTTTGTCATAAGCTTTTTCTGCATCTATTGAGATGATCATATGGTTTTTCTCCTTCAATTTGTTAATATGGTGTATCATGTTGATTGATTTGTGTATACTGAAGAATCCTTGCATTCCTGGGATAAACCCCACTTGATCATGGTGTATGATCCTTTGAATGTGCTGTTGGATTCTGTTTGCTAGTATTTTGTTGAGGATTTTTGCATCTATGCTCATCAGTGATATTGGCTTGTAGTTTTCTTTTTTTGTGACATCTTTGTCTGGTTTTGGGGTCAGGGTGATGGTGGCCTCATAGAATGAGTTTGGGAATGTTCCTCCCCCTGCTATACTTCAGAAGAGTTTGAGAAGGATAGGTGTTAGCTCTTCTCTAAATGTTTGATAGAATTCGCCTGTGAAGCCATCTGGCCCTGGGCTTTTGTTTGTTGGAAGGTTTTTAATCACAGTTTCAATTTCAGTGCTTGTGATTGGTCTGTTTATATTTTCTATTTCTTCCTGGTTCAGGCTAGGAAGGAATAAATTTTTAAAAAGAAATCAAAGATCATTACATTTGAAAACCACAAACACATTGCTAAGATATATTTTAAAATACTGATATAAATGGAGAAATATACCATGTTCATTAGATGGAAGACTCAATATTTTATAGATGTTAATTCTTTCTAAATTCATCTACAGATTCATTGATCTAAACTAATCTATAGATTCAACTTTAGTCCGAATTCCAGGAGGCTTTGTTATTTTTGGTAAAAATTGACAATCTGGTAGTAAAATTTATATGGAAATATAAAGGACCTGAAAGAACTAAAAGATCTTGAAAAGGAACAGAAAAGCTAGAAGACTCACACTCTTGACTTTAAGACTTCCATAGAGCTACAGTAATTAATACAATGTGGAATTGGCATAAGGATAGCTAAATAGATTGATGAAAAATAAAAGTGTCCAGAAATAGATCCACTCATTTTGGTCAAATGATTTGTTGCAAATATACCAATGCACTTCATTGTGAAAAGTAAAGTGTTTTCAACAAATAACCTGCATCAATTGTATATCAATATGGAAAAAAATGGACAATTACACTACCTCTTACCATACAGGAAAATAAGTCAAGATGGCTGGCAGATCTAAATGTCAATGCTAAAATTATGAAGTTTCTAGGAGAAAGAAAAAATAATGGCTTATCTTTGTTACCTTGGGATAGGTAGTGGGTTGAATGGTGGCCCTCAAAAAGATATTTCCGCAGGAAGATGTGGCACATATATACAATGCAATATTACTCAGCCATAAAAAGAAACGATATTGTTATTTGTCGTGAGGTGGATGGACCTAGAGTCTGTCATGCAGAGTGAAGTAAGTCAGAAAGAGAAGAACAAATACTGTATGCTAACACATATATATGGAATCTAAAAACAAAAGAAAACTTCTGACGAACCTAGGGGCAGAACAGGAATAAAGACGCAGATGTACAGAATGGGCTTGAGGTCACGGGAAGGAGGAAGGGTAAGCTGGGATGAAGTGAGTGTGTAGCACTGACATATATACACTACCAAATGTACAATAGATAGCTAGTGGGAAGCAGCTGCAAAGCACAGGGAGATCAGCTCAGTGTTTTTTGACCACCTAGAGGGATGGGGTAGGGAGTGTGGGAGGGAGACACATGAGGGAGGGGATATGGGGATATATGTATACATATAGCTGATTCACTTCGTTATACAGCAGAAACTAACACAACAATGTAAAGCAATTATACTCCCATAAAGATGTTGAAAAACAAAAAAAAGATATGTCTACATCCTAATCTGTGGATGTGATGAATATGACCTTGTATGGCTAATGATGTAAATTAAGGATCTCAATGAGAGGAGCTTATCCTGGATTATGGCAGGGTGGGAGGGGGGCAGTAATTGCAAACACATCTGTCCTTGTAAGAGAGAAGTAGAGAGAACTGCAAGACAGAAAAGGAGGAGGTATGTGATCATAGAGGCAGAGACTGGAGCAATGGGACCATAAACCAAGGAACTTCTGGATCCACCAGAAGCTGGAAGGTGCACAAAAGAGACTCTAAAGCCTTCAAAGAGGGTGTAGCTCTATGAGTATCTTGATCTCCAAATTCTGGCATCTAGAACTGGGAGGTTATGGAAATTTGATATAGCAGCTACAGGAAACTGATATAGGGTACAAAGATTTCTTAAACAAAATGGAAAAAGCAGCAGCAATAACAGAAAAAATCGAGCAACTGGACATCAAAATGAAAAATTTGCTCTTTAAAAAACACCATTAAAGAAAGAAGCTGAAGTACATGAAAAAGTGCTCAACATCGCTAATTATTAGAGAAATGCAAATCAAAACTACAATGAGTTATCACCTCACTCCAGTCAGAATGGCCATCATAAAAATGTCTACAAATAATATATGCTGGAGAGGGTGTGGAGAAAAGGGAACCCTCCTATACTGTTGGTGGGAATGTAAATTGGTATAGCCACTATGGAGAACAGTTTGAAGGTTTCTTAAAAAACTAAAAATAGAACTACTCTATGACCCAGCAATTCCAATCCTGGACATATATAAGAAAGAAACAAAAACACTAATTACAAAAGATATATGCACCCCATGTTCATTTCAGCATTATTTACAATAGCCAAGGTATGGAAGCAAACCAAATGCCCATCAACAGATAAATGGATAAAGAAGATGTGGTACATATATTCACAATAGTATATTAGCCATAAAAAAAGGAAATTTTGCCATTTGCAACAACATGATGGCCTTGAAAGATATTATGCATAGTGAAATGTCAGACAGAAAAAGACAAATACAGTATGAAATAACACAAGTTTGCAGGTCAATTTTACTTCAAAAACAAACAAACATAAAAACAAACTCATAGATAAAGTTATCAGATTTGTGGTTACCACAGGTGGGGGGTTGGGAACAGGGGGGTATGGGTGAAGTCAGTCAAAAGGTAAGACAAACTCCCAGTGATAAGATAAATAAGTACCAGTGATGTAATGTACAACATAAGCATAATTAACACGGCTGTATATTATATATGAAAGTTCTGAAGAGAGTACATCCTAAGAGTTCTCATCACACACACAAAATTTTTTTATTTCTTTAATTTGGTATCTATATGATATGATGGATATGCATTAAATTTACTGTGATAATCATTTTATGATGTAAGTCAAATCATTATGCTGTATACCTTACACTTATACAGTGCTGTATGACAGTTATATCTCAAAAAGTTGGAAGAAAAAATTATCAAATAAAAAAGTAGAGAATTAAAAATGATAAATTAGAAAAACATCAAAGAACAGCTGATGTCAAAGATGATTCCATGTTAAAAAAAATTTATGGTTAAACACCATACATTTTGACTAATTTGAGCTTATGCCAGGAATTTAAGAACAGAACATCAAAATTTTCTCTGCAATTCATTACATAGCAGACTGAAGAAAAGTCATATGGTCATTTCAATAGATGCAGTATAATTACAAAAACTTCATACTAATTTGTAATGTAAAAAATATCTCAGTACCCTAGGAATTAAAGGGAAATTCCTTAAATTCATACAGGATATCTATCAAAAACCTATATCAAACATCAGAGTTAATGATAATCTTTATCAGAAATACCTTCAAATAAGCCAGTAAAACCCTACTAAACTCACTACTATTCAACATGGTACTAGATATCATAGCCAGTGAACAAGACAAAAAAAGTAAGACTTTTAAGATCTGCAAAGAATAAAGCAAAATTGTCATTATTTTCAGAAGATAATTTCAGAGAATATAAATATTAGCAAAAGACTTTTGTAGGACTGTTGATACAAGATCAGTGGACAAAAATCACTACTCCTCATACATATTAGTCTTAAAATATCTAGAAAATGTAGCAATAACATAATTCTATATTTAATAGCAATAAAATCTACAGCTACCATGAATAAATCAAATAAAAGATTTATAAAACATTATGGAGAAAATTACTTATTAAAGGAAATAAAAGGAAACCTGAATAAATAGAAGAAAAAATTTTGTTTATGAATTGGAAGATTTAATAAAGATGTCATTTTATCCCAATAAATGTATAAATTACAACAGTTTTCAACACAATTCCAACAATTAATGAACTAATAAAATTTTTTTAATTCCTATGAATGAAAAGTAGCAAAGGTAAAAAAGCTGGGAGAATAGCCACCAAAGTAAGGATAGTGGTTGCATCTGAGCAGATAGAAAGGGAAAGGAGCTGGTAAAGGAAACAAAGCCAATTTAAATCTCATCAGTGGAGAGAGGAACTTCAAGATGGCAGAAGAGTAAAATGCGGAGATCACCTTCCTCCCCACAAATACATCAGAAATACATCTACATGTGGAACAACTCCTACAGAACACCTACTGAACGCTGGCAGAAGACCTCAGACCTCCCAAAAGGCAAGAAACTCCCCACGTACCTGGGTAGGGCAAAAGAAAAAAGAAAAAACAAAAGACAAAAGAATTGGGACGGACCTGCATCAGTGGGGAAGGAGCTGCTTTGGAGGAAAGGTTTCCATACACTAGAAGCCCCTTTGCCGGCGGAGACTCAGGTGGCAGAGGGGGGAAGCTTCGGAGCCACGGAGGAGAGTGCAGCAACAGGGATGCAGAGGGCAAAGTGGAGAGATTCCCGCACAGAGGATCAGTGCCAACCAGCACTCACCAGCCCGAGAGGCTTCTCTGCTCACCCGCCAGGACGGGCGGGGGCTGGGAGGTGAGGTTCCGGCTTCGGAGTTCAGACCCCTGGGAGAGGACTGGGCTTGGCTGCGTGAACACAGCCTGAAGGGGGCTAGTGCACCACGGCTAGCTGGGAGGGAGTCTGGGAAAAGGTCTGGAGCTGCTGAAGAGACAAGAGACTTTTTCTTGCCTCCTTGCTTCCTGGTGCGCGAGGACAGGGGATTAAGAGCGCCACTCAAATGACCTCCAGAGACGAGTGCAAGCCGCGGCTTTTGGCGTGGACCCCAGAGACAGGCATGAAACACTGAGGCTGCTGCTGCCGCCACCAAGAAGCCTGTGTGCGCACAGGTCACACTCCACACCTCCCCTCCCGGGAGCCTATGCAGCCCACCACTGCCAGGGTCCCGGGATCCAGGGACAACTAACCCAGGAGAAGGCACGGTGCGCCTCAGGCTGCTGCAACGTCATGTTAACCTCTGCCGCCGCAGGCTCGCCCCACACTCCGTACCCCTCCCTGAGTGAGCCAGAGCCCCCGAAGCAGCTGCTCCTTTAACCCCATTCTGTCTGAGCGAAAAACAGATGCCCTCAGGCGACCTGAACGCAGAGGAGGTTCCAAATCCAAAGATGAACCCCGGGAGCTGTGCGAACAGAGAAGAGAAAGGGAAATTTCTCCCAGCAACCTCAGGAGCAGCGGATTAAATCTCCACAATCAACTTGATGTACCCTGCATCTGTGGAATACCTGAATAGACAACAAATCATCCCAAATTGAGGAGGTGGACTTTAGGAGCAACGATATGTATTTTTTTTCCCCTTTTTCTCTTTTGTGAGTGTGTATCTGTATGCATCTGTGTGATTTCGTCCATATATCTTTGCTTTTACCCTTTGACCTAGGGTTCTGTGTGTCTGCTTTTTTTTATTACTTAAAATTTTTTTTTCTTAATAATTATTTTTTATTTTAATAACTTTATTTTATTTTATTTTATCTTCCTCTTTCTTTCTTTCTTTTTTTTTCTCCATTTATTCTGAGCTGTGTGGAGGACAGGCTCTTGGTGCTCCAGCCAGGCGTCAGGATTGTGCCACTGAGGTGGGAGAGCCAAGTTCAGGACACTGGTCCACAAGAGACCTCCCAGCTCCACATAATATCAAACGGCAAAAATCTCCCAAAGATCTCCATCTCAACGCCAAGACCCAGCTCCACTCAACGACCAGCAAACTACACTGCTGGACACCCTATGCAAAACAACTAGCAAGACAGGAACACAACACCATCCATTAGCAGAGAGGAGGCCTAAAATCATAAGAAGGCCACACACACCCCAAAACACACCACCAGATGTAGTCCTGCCCACCAGAAAGACAAGATCCAGCCTCATCCACCAGAACACAGGCACTAGTCCCCTCCACCAGGAAGCCTACACAACCACTGAACCAACTTTAGCCACTGGGACAGACACCAAAAACGAGAACTACAAACCTGCAGCCTATGAAAAGGAGACCCCAAACACAGTAAGTTAAGCAAAATGAGAAGACAGAGAAACACAGAAGAGGAAGGAGCAAGGCAAAAACCCAACAGACCTAACAAATGAAGAGGAAATAGCAGTCTACCTAAAAAAGAATTCAGAAAAATTATAGTAAAGATGATCCAACATCCTGGAAATAGAATGGAGAAAATACAAGAAACGTTTAACAAGGGCCTAGAAGAACTAAAGAGCAAACAAACAGTGATGAACGACACAATAAATGACACTAAAAGTTCTCAAGAAGGTATCAATAGCAGAATAACTAAGGAAGAAGAACAGATAAGTGACCTGGAAGAAAAAATAGTGGAAATAACTACTGCAGAGCAGAATAAAGAAAAAAGAATGAAGAGAATTGAGGACAGTCCCAGAGACCCCTGGGACAACATTAAACGCACCAACATTGGAGTTATAGGGGTCCCAGAAGAAGAAGAGAAAAAGGAAGGGACTGAGAAAATATTTGAAGAGATTATAGTTGAAAACTTCCCTAATATGGGAAAGGAAATAGTTAATCAAGTCCAGGAAGCACAGAGAGTCCCATACAGGATAAATCCAAAGAGAAACACGCCAAGACACATATGAATCAAACTATCAAAAATTAAATTCAAAGAACAAATATTAAAAGCAGCAAGGGAAAAACAACAAATAACACATAAGGGAATCCCCATAAGGTTAACAGCTGATTTTTCAGCAGAAACTCTGCAAGCCAGAAGGGAGTGGCAGGATATATTTAAGTCATGAAGGAGAAAAACCTACAACCAAGATTACCCAGCAAGGACCTCATTCAGATTTGATGAAGAAATTAAAAGCTTTACAGACAAGCAAAAGCTAAGAGAATTCAGCACCACCAAACCAGCTTTACAACAAATGCTAAAGGAACTTCTCTAGGCAGGAAACACAAGAGAAGGAAAAGACCTACAATAACAAACCCAAAACAATTAAGAAAATGGTAATAGGAACATACATATCGATAACTACCTTAAATGTAAATGGATTAAATGTTCCAACCAAAAGACATAGACTGGCTGAATGGATACAAAAACAAGACCCGTATATATGGTGTCTACAAGAGACCAACTTCAGACCTAGGGACACATAGAGACTGAAAGTGAGGGGATGGAAAAAAATATTCCATGCAAATGTAAATCAAAAGAAAGCTGGAGTACCAATTTTCATATAAGACAAAATGGACGTTAAAATAAAGACTATAACTAGAGACAAAGAAGGACACTACATAATGATCAAGGGATCAATCCAAGAAGAAGATATAACAATTGTAAATATTTATGCACCCAACATAGGAGCACCTCAATACATAAGGAAAATGCTAACAGCCATAAAAGGGGAAATCGACAGTAACACAATCATAGTAGGGGACTTTAACACCTCACTTTCACCAATGGACAGATCATCCAAAATGAAAATAAATAAGGAAACTCAAGCTTTAAATGATACATTAAACAAGACAGACTTAATTGATATTTATAGGACATTCCATCCAACAATGACAGAATACAAATTCTTCCCAAGTGCTCATGGAACATTCTCCAGGGTAGATCATATCTTGGGTTACAAATCATGCCTTGGTAAATTTAAGAAACTTGAAATCATATGAAGTATCTTTTCTGACCACAACACTATGAGACTAGATATCAGTTACAGGAAAACATCTGTAAAAAATACAAGCACATGGAGTATAAACAGCACACTACTTAACACCCAAGAGATCACTGAAGAAATCAAAGAGGAAATCAAAAAATACCTAGAAACAAATGACAATGAAAACACAATGACCCAAAACCTATGGGATGCAGCAAAAGCAGTTCTAAGGGGGAAGTTTATAGGAATACAATCCCACCTTGAGAAACAAGAAACATGTCAAATAAACAATCTAACCTTACACGTAAAGCAATTAGAGAAAGAAGAACAAAAAACCCCCAAAGTTGGCAGAAGGAATGAAATCATAAAGATCAGATAAGAAATAAATGAAAAAGAAATGCAGGAAATGATAGCAAAGATTAATAAAACTAAAAGCTGGTTCTTGGAGAAGATAAACAAAATTGATAAAACATTAGCCAGACTTAACAAGAAAAAAAGTGAGAAGACTTCAATCAATAGAATTAGAAATGAAAAAAGAGAAGTAACAACTGACACTGCAGAAATACAAAGGATCATTAGAGATTACTATAAGCAACTCTATGCCAATAAAATCGACAACCTGGAAGAAATGAACATATTCTTAGAAATGCACAACCTTCCGAGACTGAACTTCAAGAAATGGAAAATATGAACAGACCAATCACAGAAATTGAAACTGTGATTAAAAATCTTCCAACAAACCAAAGTCCAGGACCAGATAGCTTCACAGGCAAATTCTATCAAACATTTAGAGAAGAGCTAACACCTAACTTTCTCAAACTCTTCCAGAATATAGCATAGGGAGGAACACTCCCAAACTCATTCTACGAGGCCACCATCACTCTGATACCAAAACCAGACAAAGATGTCACAAAGAATGAAAACTACAGGCCAATATCACTGATGAACATAGATGTAAAAATCCTCAATGAAATACCAGCAAACAGAATCCAACAGCACATTCAAAGGATCATACACTACGATCAACTGGGGTTTATCCCAGGAATTCAAGGATTCTTCAATATACGCAAATCAATCAACGTGATACACCATGTTAACAAATTGAAGGAGAAAAACCATATGATCATCTCAATAGATTCAGAGAAAGCCTGTGACAAAATTCAACACCCACTTATGATAAAAACCTGTAGAAAGTAGGCATAGAGGGAATTTTCCACAAAATAATAAAGGTCATATATGACAAACCAACAGTCAACATCGTTCTCAATGGTGAAAAACTGAAACCATTTCCTCTAAGATCAGAAACAAGACAAGGTTACCCACTCTCACCACTATTATTCAACATAGTTTTGGAAGTTTTAGCCACAGCAATCAGAGAAGAAAAAGAAATAAAAGGAATCCAAATTGGAAAAGAAGAAGTAAAGCTGTCACTGTTTGCAGATGACATGATACTATACATAGAGAATCCTAAAGACGCTACCAGAAAACTACTAGAGCTAATCAATGAATTTGTTAAAGTAGCAGGATACAAAATTAATGCACAGAAATCTCTGGCATTCCTATATACTAATGATGAAAAAATCTTAAAGTGAAATTAAGAAAACACTCGCATTTATCATTACAACCAAAAGAATAAAATATCTAGGAATAAACATATCTAAGGAGACTAAAGACCTGTATGTAGAAAATTGTAAGACACTGATGAAAGAAATTAAAGATGTACAAATAGATGGAGAGATATACCATATTCTTGGATTGGAAGAATCAACATTGTGAAAATGACTATACTACCGAAAGCAATTTATAGATTCAATGCAATCCCTATAAACCTACCAGTGGCATTTTTCACAGAACTAGAACAAAAAAATTTCACAATTTGTGTGGAAACACAAAAGTCCCCAAATAGCCAAAGCAATCTTGAGAAAGAAAAATGGAGCTGGAGGAATCAGGCTCCCTGACTTCAGACTATACTACAAAGCTACATTAATTAGGACAGTATGGTACTGGCACAAAAACAGAAATATAGATCAATGGAACAGGATAGAAATGCCAGATATAAACCAACGCACATCTGGTCACCTTATCTTTGATACAGGAGGCAAGAAATTACAGTGGAGAAAAGACAGCCTCTTCAATAAGTGGTGCTGGGAAAACTGGACAGCTACATGTAAAGAATGAAATTAGTACACTCCCTAACACTGTGCACAAAAATAAACTCAAAATGGATTAAACACCTAAATGTAAGGCCCAACACCATCAAACTCTTAGAGGAAAACATGGGCAGAACACTCTATGACATAAGTCACAGCAAGATCCTTTTTGACCCACGTCCTAGAGAAATGGAAATAAAAAACAAAAGTAAACAAATGGGACTTAATGAAACTTAAAAGCTTTTGCACAGCATGGAAACCATAAACAAGTTGAAAAGACAACCCTTAGAATGGGAGAAAATATTTGCAAATGAAGCAACTGACAAAGGATTAATGTCCAAAACATACAAGCAACTCATGCAGCTCAATATCAAAAAAACAAACAACCCAATCCAAAAATGGGCAGAAGACCTAAATAGACATTTCTCCAAAGAAGATATACAGATTGCCAACAAACACATGAAAGAATGCTCAACGTCATTAATCATTAGAGAAATGCAAATCAAAACTATAATGAGGTATCATTTCATGCTGGTCAGAATGGCCATCATCAAAAAATCTACAAACAATAAATTCTGGAGAGGGTGTGGAGAAAAGGGGACCCTCATGCCCTGTTGGTGGGAATGTAAATTGATACAGTCACTGTGGAGAACAGTATGGAGGATCCTTAAAAAACTAAAAATAGAACTACCATATGACCCAGCAATCCCACTACTGGGCATACACCCTGAGAAAACCATAATTCAGAAAGAGTCATGTACCAAAATGTTCATTGCAGCTCTATTTACAATAGCCAGCAGTTGGAAGCAACCTAAGTGTCCATCAACAGATGAATGGATAAAGAAGATGTGGCACATATATACAATGGAATATTACTCAGCCATAAAAAGGAATGAACCTGAGTTATTTGTAGTGAGGTGGATGGACCTAGAGTCTGTCATATGGAGTGAAGTAAGTCAGAAAGAGAAAAACAAATACCGTATGCCAACACATATATATGGAATCTAAAAAGAATAAAGAAAAAAAATGGTCAGAATAACCTAAGGGCAAGACAGGAATAAATATGCAGACCTACTAGAGAATGGACTTGAGGATACGGGGAGGGGGAAGGGTAAGCTGGGATGAAGTGAGAGTGGCATGGACATATATACACTACCAAACGTAAAATAGATATCTAGTGGGAAGCAGCTGCGTAGCAGCGGGAGATCAGCTCGGTGCTTTGTGACCACCTAGAGGAGTGGCATAGGGAGGGTGGGAGGGAGGGAGATTCAAGAGAGAAGAGATATGGGGACATATGTATCTGTATAACTGATTCATTTTGTTATAAAGCAGAAACTAACACACCATTGTAAAGCAATTATACTCTAATAAAGATGTTAAAAAAAATCTCATCAGTGAAGTCTTATTTTTCATTATAACAATAGCTGAAGGACAAAGTGTGAACATTGTGACAATTCTGAGTAGTTGTTTTAGTGATATTTTGACTTTTCTCCATTGTTTAAACTTTTCAAATAAAAAAGAAATAATATTGACTTTTTTTTTGACAGGGTCTCCTCTGAAGGTAGGTAGACGATAACAAAAAGATTTTTCATTTTAATTCATTTCATCTAAAATACTTAAGGTTTCCACATAGCTGAGTTATAAACAGTTGAAATTCAATTCTGTTACCAAAAATAAGAGTAAACTCTTTTCCTCTGAAAAAGCAAGCTATGGCAGTTGATTATTAACACTAACTTTTACTATAAAGACTGGAACTACTGAAAAACAGGAAAAAGGCACCATTTACTCAGTTATATAATTTGCCTCCACAGTTCCAATGATGTCTAAAATCCTAGAATTATATTAGTTGTTTAGAGATTGATTTAAATTATTAGAAGCTACAGGTAATAAAATCACTGCTTTTGATCTAAAGTAATTATTAAAAAATGTTCAAGCCTGTGTCAGTTATAAAGCATTCTCTTGTGTCTTGGCCTCATCACTAGATTAGTATCCTAAGCAATCATTTCAGCTGAAATTTTTTTGAACATTGTTTTCTAGATGCACAGCTATTTTCAATTTCTACTTGTTTGTGCTATTTGAACATCACATTGTTTAGACTGACTTGTACTGTTACTAACTCCAATTACATTCCAGAACTTTACTGTTACTATTATATTTCTATTACTAAGAATCATTTTGTTCCAATAGAGAGGGGAAAATATCTGAAGAATCCGATATCCAACCTTGGGATAGAGTTTATCTGGGCTTGAGAGAGCCAGCCTTGTTCTCAAGCTCTTCATTTTCTGCTCAGTATGATCATTATTTGATTCAAGAGAACCTGGAGAATTTTCTTATAGAAGAGCACAGATTACATAGAACATGTAATTTGCAAATTAGTATTTACCCTTTCATTTTAGTAGCACAATGATTTATTTTAGGTAAAGAGTTAATAATACTGATTTGACCTTGTGTATCTTGAAAGATGCTCATCTCTGTTAAGGACATGAATGAATTTCATCAGGAAGAAAATTATATTCCTCAAGTAAAATTATATTCCTTAATATATTTCAAAGATTATTCCTCCACCTGGTCATTTTACTATAAGGAATGCTATCCAGGGCAAAGCTTGAATTGGAGTTGGTTAATCCATCCTCAAGAATGTTCCCATAGACAACACATAATAGGCAGTGTCCGTTTGATTCATCAGTTGGCGAGACTCTAAGTAAAAAAAAAAAAAAGGAACAGCTGGATGCGTGACAGAGCATTGCTCTGTACTCTTCAGAAGAATTTATCTTATGTCACGAGGCATGGGAAGTATATCTGTATGCTCCAGAGAAACTGGTTCTAATCAAAGTTAAAGAGGAATTGCAATCTCTGTTCTAAACACATGGTTGGAACTCTCATATCTAGTACTGGGGATTAAGAAAAGGCCTAAGCAATTGGATGCATGATTAAAGATTAAAGGAATTAGGATTATTAGGTTTGGAGAAAGCATGATAGAAAAGTGCCTAACCATGAGTCTTTAAATATGACATTATTATTTAAAGGACATTGACCAGCTGTTTTCCAGCCCCAGTATGTCGTGCATCTAAGAAAATATTTAAAATAGCAACACAAGAAATACAGACTAGATCACAAACTCTAGAATAAAAATATTAAGGGCTAGAAGAAACTGTATATGTGGCTATTAGAAATATTTAATACTCCTTAAGGGAGCTCATTCATATGGCTCCAGCCCTATGAATCCCATAATATACGGATTGCACAAACATTTTTGGTAACATATTCATGGCATTCATTTGGATTAAAATAACTGTTGACATGACTACATAAATTATAAGGTAATGATTTTTTTATATCACTGTAAAGCAAAAAAAAAAAAAAGGTTGTCCAAGTACCTATTTTTCTTTTAAATCACTGATGTCTTCCCCAAATTAAGCTGAGATCGAATCTTTGCCACGCTCACTGTGATTCTTTGATTCCATGGTCATAATAGAAAGGCATTCAACAGCAAGAAGGAAAATCGCATTTCCCGAAGTTTCCACATATTTACATTTTTCTTAGTGACAGTTACAAGCTGAAATAGCTATGAGTTAATGAAGTCTGTGTGGGTGAGACTGCTTTGCTCCATTAGCAGAAACAGACTGAGCTAATTTGAGTCATAGACAAAGCAAACTAGAAGACAGTGCTACTAGCACATCAACAACATTCTAGCATAAGGAGGAAATAAAGTTGATTAAACAAATCAGTTGTGTCACCTTTCTAAAACTCAACACACAGGCATAAGTACAGAGTATTTCTGCTACTAACTAAAATACCTTTGCCTATCTCAGTGTCATGAAGATTGTGTTCTGGTTTCTTTGAGAAGTTTTATAGATTTAGCTTCTACAATTATCTCTGTAATTCAGTTTGAGTTAATTTTTGCAGATAGTGTGAGATAAGGATTAAAGTTCACCGTTTTCCATTTTGGTATCCAATTGTTCCAACAGAATTGTTCCAGCCTTTCTTCATTTTTCTTGCTTTATTGCACTAGTAGGACCTCCAGTACAAATTTGAAGAGTGTTGGTATAAGGATGTAGTTTTGTCTTTTTCCTAATCTTAGGGAGAAAGTATTCAGTCTTTCACCATTAAGTATGTAAGTGTGATGTTTTGGGGGTTTTTTGTTTTTAAATAAATGCTCTTTATCTGTTGAAAAAATCCTTTTTATTCCTAATTTGTTGAGTTTTCATAATGGATGTTAAATTTTTCAATATTTTTTGTTTTAAGAAGCACATATAAAATATATCATCGTAACCTTTTTAAGTGTACAGTTCAGTAGTGTTAAGTATATTTATATTGTTCTAAAAGAGATGTCCAGAAACTTTTCATATTGTGGAACTCAAACGTTATACCCACATTTCATCTCAACAGCCCTTTTCCTTCTCCTCCCAGGCCTGGTAACCACCATTCTACTTTCTATTTCTATGAATATAACTACTCTGGAATCTTCATATAAGTGGAATCATACAGTATTTGTCATTTTGTGACTGGCTTATTTCACTTAGCATAATATCCTTACGGTACATCCAAGTTGTATCATGTAACAGGCTACATGGTATTTAACAGCTGCATAGTACTCCATTATATGTCTATACCATATTTTGTCTATTCATTCATCTGTCAGTGGACAATGGAGTTGCTTCCACCTCCTGACTATTGTGAATAATACTGTTATGAACATGGGTATGCAAGTATCTTTTGAAAACACTGCTTTCGGTTCTTTTGGACACCTACCCAGAAATGAGATCTCTGGATCATATGGTGGGTCTATTTTTAATTTGTTGAGGAACCTCCATACTATTCCCTTAGCATTTGCACCAGTTTACAATCCTATCTACTGTGTCAGAAGGTTCCAACTTATCCACATCCCTGTTAACACTTGTTATTTTCTAATTTTTTAATATACAATCCTAATGGGTGTAAGGTAATAGTTCACTGTGGTTTTGATTTGTATTTCTCTGATTATTAGTGATGTTGAGCATCTTTTCATATATTTATTAGCCATTTGTATATCCTCCTTGGAGAAATGTCTACTCAAGTCTGCCTTCTCACTGGTTTTCAGCAATTTGACTATGATTTGACTCCGCACAATTTTGTCTGTGTGTGTGTGTGTGTGTGTGTGTAACACTGCTTGATATTGTCCCATGTGTAACTAATGCTCTGTTCCTTTTTCCCCCAGACACATTTCTTTTCTTGCTTCACTTTGGAGAGATTATATTTTATTGGCTTAAGGTTTATTGATCATTTCTTCTTCAGTGTCAAACCTGATACCAGTCAGTGAAAATTTCATTTCTAACATTGTATAATTTCATTTATTTTTCACCTCTAGATGTTCCAGGGTTTTTTTTCCCCCACAATCTATTTTTCTCCTCATTATGTTCACATTGTCATTTAAATACTTGAAAATCACATAGTAGCTTTTCTTAACTACTTCTTTTATTCTTCTTGGCCCTGGCGCTTTAAACATTTTTTTCTCCCTGGCTGTGGGTCACAATTACCTGGTTCTTGGCATATCTAGTAATTTTTTATTGAATGTTGGACTGCATGGCTATTTTGTGTCCAAACGTGTGGATTTTGATGTCTTCCTTGAAGAGTGTTGCACTTTGTTCTGACAGGAGGTTAAATTACTGGTTGATAAGTTGGACCATTTGTAGGTCTATTTTTAAGGTTTCCTAAGGAGCAGGTCCAGAGTTGTACTCTGGTCTCCATGGCTAGTTCAGCTCTAATTTCAAGGTATCATCCCTCTGGGGTCTTCCATGACAACCTGGCTTGTTTCCAAGGGCTCTTCATTTTGACGTCAGAGCTCAATCTCCTTTTGCATAAGCCCTGGGAATTGTTTAGCTTGTAATTCCCAATTATTCTTTGCCTGACTTTGTGGAGCTTCACTAGAATCACATCCAGCTTAAAACTCAGAAAAGACTCAAAGGAACTATATGCACATTTCTGGAGCTCCTTTTACGCATACCTCTCTCCTTTATGCAACTCTGCTCCACAGTTTTCAACCATCTGAGTCTTCCTAAACTGTGATTTACATCTCCTCAGTTCAGTGAGGCCACTGTGTTCTTGTACTCCCCTTCCCCGTATCTGTGGTTGGGAAACTGCCTCTAGGTAGAAAACTGGAGCAACTGTAGGGCACACTTTGCTTGTTTTCCTTCTCTCAGTCATCACATTCTGTGCTGACTATTGCCCAAAGTTTGAAAGCAACTGCTTCATATATTTTGTCAGTTTCCAATTGTTTATGGAATGAAGCTATGTCCCGTATTTGTCACTCTGTCATGACCCATAAAAGAAAGTCCCAACTGATTTTTACTTTTTTTTTTTTTTTTTTTTTGTGGTACGCGGGCCTCTCACTGTTGTGGCCTCTCCCGTTGCGGAGCACAGGCTCCGGATGCACAGGCTCAGCGGCCATGGCTCACGGGCCCAGCCGCTCCGCGGCATATGGGATCCTCCCAGACCAGGGCACGAACCCGTATCCCCTGCATCGGCAGGCGGACTCTCAACCACTGCGCCACCAGGGAGGCCCTGATTTTTACATTTTTAAATTAGGGAATATTTCAAGTACACAAAAATTATAGGAAGATATGTCCATTTAAACCAAATTAAAAACTATTTTGCTATAGTGACACAGATCACTTAATTTGAAAGAAAAAAAACATTGTAGATGTATTTAAAGCTTTCATTTACCTCAAGTCTATTTTTTTTCTCCTATATAAGAGGCAAACATGGTGTATATATTTCCCAATCATATTTTAATGCTTTCATTATAAATTTGTTCACAAACAGTATGTAATACGATTTTATTCACATTTCATCTCAACAGCAGCTTCTCTCTACTAAACATTTCAGCATCTTTTCTGCCCATGTAGAGCCCATTCTTCAGGCCAACGACCTGAGGGTAATGCCAATATAGACAACTGCCTCTTCCCTGTAGCATCTTTACCTCTTTGGCACATTAATCTCACATATTTCTGCCACATTAGCAGAGCCATGTCTATGTCTTCCTCTTCAGCTCATTGAGTGCTGTCTCCACTTAGGCATCACCAACTTCTGCTGCAGTCATGAAAGCTTCCCTAGTAAGAAAGGTGGGCAGATGAAAAGCTCAAATCTCGTATTCCTTTTTTCCTCAAGGATCACGGTTACACTGCATTTTGGTCATATCAGAAAAAACTGAAATGCTGCTTCGTCCAGCTTGGTAGTTGCTTATAGTAGTAGGGTAAGTCTGAAACCAAATCATGGTTTGCATGATTATAGGAGCAGAAGTTTCCAAATATACTTAAAAAGTGATGTAACTGATTCTACTATGTAATACTATATCACATTCTTAGAACTTCTCTTAATCTAAAATTTAACTGCTGAAAATAAAATTCATATATACCACTCTCTCATCCCAAGTTTCCTTTCTTTTGGTTAAATCAATCACCCTTAGAGCTTCTCTGTGTCACTGGACATTGCATTTTTTCTGTACCCACAAACTATCTCCATGTCATATGTCCTTTTCATTCTGCTTAGTTTCTGTGGTCTCTCACTACCCCTCTGTTGGTAATATACTGAACTCCCCTGTCATATCTCTTACATCCCATAAACAGAGTCATCAATTACCTTTTTAATTTCCAAATCCAGTGGACACTTTTCATCTCCTGTTTTGCCTTATCATTTACCATTCGACACTCTTCTTGAAACATACTCTTCCTTTAGCTTCTAATTTTCCTTCTTCCCTTACTAACAGCTCACTGTCCTTTGATGTTCTTTTTCCTCTACTCATTCCTTGAATGTTGATGTTTCTGGGTTCTCTCACTTCTTTCCATACACTCTCTTTGAGCAATCACTTCCACTCTAGTATTTGTAAAGGTGAAAATTAAGCTAATGCAACAGAGAGACCCTACAAAGTCCAATCACTTAAAAAACAAAGACATTTTTCTCAGTGTCACATAACAGTCTAAGGTAAATACTTTGGTGGTGGGAAGCTTTGCTCCAGGGACCCAGGTTTCTTCCCAGTCACTGCTTCATCATTCCATAGGGCATTGTTGTGGTCTCCATGGTCAAGGCTTGGTTGTTCCAGGCTCCAGTTGTTCACTCATTGGAAATAAGAAAAAATATAGAGAAGACATTCTAGCTGCCCCAGTTCAGGGAACTACCATCACCATACTTGTAACTACCATTCCTACATCTACCATTTTCACCTCTGGTGCATTTTCCACACATCATGCAGGATGATCTTTTAAAAATACACATCTGCTCATGTCATTTAAAAGCAACGGTGAAAAAGATAAAGTCCCAGCTGCCTAACTTGTCTTATAAATCCTTCAGCACTCTCTTCCTTGATACTCAGCTGGATCCAGAATAATTTTTTCTTATTTTTGAACTCTATAGTCCAGCAATATTTAACTAATCTCAATTTCCTGATATAATATGCCCTATGGCATCTGTTTTTGTATATGCCGTTCTCTTTATCTAGATATTTTTTCTTTTGCTTGGCTATTTTCCATCTTTACTCATTTGTCAGATTTCAGCTCAAATTTTACTTCCTCCAATGAATCTGTAAGAGACTCTAATGTATATCATCAGGGAAGTAACTGGAAAAAAATGTATAAAATATAATGAGAAGTATTAATAAAACCCCTCATTGGCCAAAATTTTTAGTCCAAGTTCTGTTGCAAATGGCTGGTACATTTGACCAAAAACTGTGAAACCTTAACTAAGATTCACTAAAATTAGGTATCATCCAATTACAAACAATTATATTTACATCCTTGAATCTGAATGTAGTAGTGTAAAAGAAGCATGTGGGCATTTACTTAGGCATTTTCCCCTTGCCCAATTGTCATATTTTTTGGTGCCCTCAAATATTTTTTTATAACAAGACATAGCTAATGAGGTCTTCTATAATATCAGTTCAATTAACAATTAAAAAAATAAAATCTACTGTGCCTATCCTATTGTTTGCACATGGAAATGGGTAGTTTGGCCTGGGTATATTGGTGCACATGCTATATTTGTTTTTAATCTGACTCATCTCTAGTTCAACTTGAAAAACTGCCTACGTCATTGACATTGCCAAAGATATTTCATCAAAGTCTTCACTTCATCAAATTTCCAAGAAAGGCGGGGGAGAATTCTGATTTTTCTTAGGTGGTCCCAGTAATTTCAGGCTTGGAAGAATTTTAGAAAAAATTTTTTTCTTTTAGACCAATATCCTTATTAAAATGTTTTCAATATAAAAATTCATCCCAATAAGCTCTATCCATCAGCTGTTTTGGCATTCACCATACAGCTTTTTATCCAGAACTTCTTTATGTACCTCTTTTGTCTTGTATATGACTGATTCTGTGCATCTTTGTTATTTTGTATAGGACTGATTGTACAATTTTCAACTTCTCATCTAATTACTCCATGATTTAGAGGAAAAATATTTGCTTTACGTTTTACGGAGTACTTAAGACAATGCATAGCACATAGTAGCTACTCAGTAAATAACTGATAACTAAGAAGTTTATGGACATCAATGAAGTGACCAATAGGGATAAATCCACAAATACTTGAGGAAAAGGTGTAAAGACATAAAATAATGCCATCTTAATGCATGTTTGATTACTTTCTTCCAAAAAGAGTCATTTCCTAAATTAATCTCTACAGTTCCTGACTTTAAGTAAACAAACGCTAATAAAATAATTTACAAAATGGAGAACAAAAGAATCAAAATATTAAATGCTACGTGTTGCAGTTGTTCTTATGAAATAAACTACCCATGAATCTTTATAATGGCATTATAACAGACTTACTAATACGCTAGCTGCTCTTTACTGCACCAAACTGTCCACTAGTTCAGCGAATAGTCCCATTTTTGGTAGTGAAGTGAGGAACAAAATTTTCTAGAAAAGAACCCAGTGAAAGGTTCAGTGTGGTAAATAAGTATATATCCTTTCAAAGGGATTTCAAAGGAGGAAGTAACAAAAGGATTGAGTCAGGAGATTATCTGTGAAAATGGGAAAATGTCAAGCTAACTAGAAAAGTAATGTCATTAGAGGAAGGGAGGCTGGAGATGATGATGTGGAGCACAGTCATGTGAAATCCCATGAGCCCCCTACCTCTTCTTCATCCCACAGGGCATGTATACCAGTTTGACATTATAGCAATGGGAGAGAACATAGGGGTTATTTTCATCCTATTCTATTTCCAATGATTTTGTAATTAACTGAAAGTCAGAAGTATTTAATGTTCTTTTTCTTTCCTACTTGGAAACTAGCAAGAAGAGGAATGTATTGTTTTCCCCACAGTTCACACTGTTATGCATTCTGGCCTGAACCTCTGAGAGTCTCCAATAGAAAAATTGACATGCCAGCAACTTTAGGAGATATGAGGGTTTCATTCGTAATAGGAATCATGTGGAAGATTGGCTGCCACAAATGTGAACACCAACTTCATAGTTGACGTCTCATTTTTTGTGTGCAAAAAAATGTCTCAAATATTTTCCAAAAGAATGAAGATGAAAAGGCAAGCAAAGACCAGAATTACATAAGATCCAGATGAAGATGATGGGATTCCTATGTCATTCATGAATTCATCTACCCAGAATTTTCCCAATATCATGGGCCTGTATAAAAGGGAGAGTGCAAAGTTCACAGGCAGGTTTTCAAATAAGCTTTTACTGAAACGTGGGCATTGTTCATTCTTGTCCTAAAACATGAGCATCAGGTTAACTGAAGGAGTAGATTAGGGGTCAAACCTAAGCTGAATCTTCTCGAGAATCGATTGTTTCAGAGTCTTCTAGATAATTACATTAAGTTTTAAAACATGAAATTATAGACAGTAGATTATTTTTGTTTTTAAAAATACTTATGAAAATTAGCTGGCTAGAATAGATATCTGTACTAGTTCCTATGCTTTCATTCTTTTTTTTTTTTTTTTTTTTTTTTTTTTTTTTGCGGTATGCGGGCCTCTCACTGTTGTGGCCTCCCCCGTTGTGGAGCACAGGCTCCGGACGCGCAGGCTCCGGACGCGCAGGCTCCGGACGCGCAGGCTCAGCGGCCATGGCCCACGGGCCCAGCCGCCCCGCGGCATATGGGATCCTCCCAGACCGGGGCACGAACCCGTATCCCCTGCATCGGCAGGCGGACTCTCAACCACTTGCGCCACCAGGGAGGCCCCTATGCTTTCATTCTTACACTGCAACCCCAGCAGTTCTAAGATTTCTTTCCTGCTACATCCAAGTTACTAAGGAAAACCAGAGAACAAGTCTCAGAGAAATAGACTGTCTTTGCCAAAAATATCTTGCCCTCAGTCCTAAAACTTCTACCATAGTGGTGACCCAGTACACAGCGACTGTAAACATTCCCAGCATGTTGGAATTTGATGGAAAACTGTATGAGTTTCAAATGGTTCAGTACATGTTTTTTCCTTTTCGGTTAGGCAGTTTAGGTGAAACTACTGTTAGATTACAGCTAGGTTAGTGAAAATTTGGGGAGGAACTCTATCTTTTCTTTTCAAGGCCTGGTGATTTTTGAGTTCAATGGTGTTTTCCAGCAGAATCCACTGTAAAACATTTTATAAAACATTGCTTATAATTACATTAAACATACCAAAATAAAACTTTAAAATACCAATAATTATCCCAACAATAATAGAGAATTTTTAAATGTGTGCCTGCACACACACACACATACACACCTTCAAAACTATACTCTTTAATAGGAGACTTACAGACATAACCACTCTAGGGGCTAAGGAACTATTAACTTTGTTTAAAACTAATCATATTGCTTAAAAGTGGCTTTGTGCTTGACTTTTGAGTGTCCTGAAGAACATGATAAGAAGTTGTTTTTAGGAGAAAGAATAACAATTCTTTAGAGGAGTTAGTGTTTTTGTGGTCTTCTTTCCTTATAGCCCTGGCTCTCAGAATGTAGTTATGACCAACATAACTAAGAAATACCAGCTCATTCTTATGCTCTTAATTTCTGAAGGCATCAGTCTTCAGGAGGCAGATCCAGGACACTAAGGAACTACTGGGCCTGGAAGTATCAAAGGAGGCTGAGAAATAAGTGGTAATCAAATTCCTTACTATTTTGTCTGGAAATTTCATTAGGGAAATAGAACAGGAAAATATATATTTTCCTCTAGGTTGAAATAGTATCCAGTCTATGTAAATTGAAAATTTCTCAGTTACAGTTTTGCCGCTGGATGATGCTTTGCATTTTTGGTAAGGCAAAATCAGGCTTGAATTATAGTTTATTTCACCATAAGCCTGGCCAGAGAGTCACCAACAATAGCATTACAGCTGCAAATTTCGCAAATAGGCATTTTTTTTTTTTAAGAAGCAGCACTGGAAGAACTAGATGCCAGAAATGTGAAGTGGAGAAGACTGGACCATCTCAATTTTATTCTGGTGTGTAAGTGCTGTGGTTGGCATGATATTTTGATCTAATAAAATATTAGTGGGTTTTGTTGCCACTGCTCCCAATTAACACTTTATTTATGGCTCTTGGCTCTTAACATGCAAAATAGTCCATGAGACCCACTCCTGGGCATATATCTGGAGAAAACCATAATTCGAAAAGAAACACGCACCCCAATGTTCATTGCAGCACTATTTACAATAGTCAAGACATGGAAGCAACCTAAATGTGCATCAACAGAAGAGTGGATAAAAAAGATGTGGTACATATTTACAATGGAATTTTACTCAGCCATAAAAAAAGAATGAAGTAATACCACTTGGCAGCAACATGGACAGACCTAGAGATTATCATACTAAGTGAAGTAAGCCAGACAGAGGAAGACAAATATATGTGGAATCTAAAAAAAAAGTTGATACAAATGAACTTATTTACAAAACAGAAACAGACTCACAGACTTTGAAAACAAATTTATGGTTACCAAAGGGGAAAGGTGGGGGAGGGATAAATTCCGAGTTTGGGATTAACATATACACACTGCTCTATATAAAATCATCAACAAGGACCTACTGAATAGCATAGGGAACTCTACTCAATATTCTGTAATAACCTATATGGGAAAAGAATGTGTAAAAGAATAGATATATGTACATGTATAACTGAATCACTTTGCTGTACACCTGAAAACTAACATGACATTGTAAATCAACTATACTCCAATATAAAATAAAAATTAAATTAAAAAATAGGCCATGAGGGGCTTCCCTGGTGGCGCAGTGGTTGAGAGTCCGCCTGCTGATGCAGGGGACACGGGTTCGTGCCCTGGTCTGGGAAGATCCCACATGCCGCAGAGCAGCTGGGCATGTGAGCCATGGCCACTAAGCCTGCGCATCCGGAGCCTGTGCTCCGCAACGGGAGAGGCCACAACAGTGAGAGGCCCGCGTAACACACACACACACACACACACACACACACACACACACACAAAATAGGCCATGAGATATTCACTGCCTCAAAGAAATGTTGTTACAGCACAATCAGATAATTTAAAATTCATACTCTCAGCTTTATAATTACCAAAGTCAATGTCCATAAGAAAGAGGATGAAAGACTTTGAGGATACATAATCATGGTCACTCAGAGGGCCCCCTGTCCTCCTCACTCTAGGGAACTATACTGTGTTGCCCAATGGGAGAAGAGTGAGAGATGGAGGGGGAAACACAGTATTAAATACCTGTATGCCTCTGAGAAACAGCCACTGCCTGTACCCTTGAGCTAAGCCCCTTTGGATAGTAAAAAAGAAATATTATACTCATTAGAAACTCAATTTATTTCATTTTTCCTTCACAAATACAAATGGGCAACTAAGAACCACAGTTATATTAGAAGACTGCAGCATAAAATAGAGAAAAATAGCAAAAATGACAAAAAGGGTTGGGGAGGGATGTAGTGGGGAGAGAGGGACAGAGAGGAAGATTTATTTAGAGGAACTGACTACACAACTGTGGAAGCTGGCTCATCCAAAATCTTCAGCCTAGGCCAGCAGGCTAAAGGCCCAGGAAAGAGTTGATGTTATAGCTTGAGTTCAAAGACGGTCTGGAGACATAAATTCCTCTTCCCTGGGAGACCGCAGGCTTTTTTTTCTTAAGGCTTCCAACTGATTGAATGAGACCCACTGACAGTAAGGAGGGCAATCTGCTTTACTCAAGTCTACTGGCTTAAATGTTAATCTCATTTAAAAACAATAGCTTAACAGCAACACGTAGACTAGGGTTTGATCAAATATCTGGGTACTGGGGCCTAGCCAAGTTGACACATGCAATTTATCATTATAAACATTAATGCTTTCAGCAGAAGGACTGGTGAATAAAGTTGAGAGAATTTGCTGGAATGTAAACAGAAGAGAAAAACAATGGGATATATGAAGACAAAAGAAGGTTGTAAGTCATCAGATTGCAAGGGATCATAACATAGGTAGCATAGTTAATAAAAAATGAAAGAAGCCTGGTGTCTAAAAAATTCTTCTGAAATTTCAGAACATCAGAATTGAGAGAAGATTGTAAAAATTGTAAGAGGGAAAAATCACTTCCAAAGGAACATAAATTACATTGGCATCAGAGTTGTCACCAGCAACCACTGGATGTAATTGCTTCCAAATTTGAGGAAAAATGAGATACTTAACTTCAAATTCTATTCCCAGGCAAAGTATCAATCAAATAAGAAGTCAGGAAGAAGGGGTATTCAGACATGTGATGACTCAGAAAGGTTTTCTCCACATACTCTTGCTAAGAGAGTATTTCAGGATTTACTCTGGCAATTCAAGAGGGTGAAAAAGTATCAAAGGATACTTTGAAGCAAAGAAGCTGAAATTATTACTTGCTAAGCAGGTAAGAATTGTGGATGTGGAATGCAGTCTCTAAACACAGCAAAGAGCAGACCTGATACAGACCCTGAGGAAGGTGGAGCTTAGGGACTGGGTGACTTCCAGAAGCATGCTGAAGTGAAGCGCCTGCCTACAGGCCAACCATGAAAGGCCTGAGTACTTAAAAGAAGCTACCACTGATTGACTGGGATAGGTTTAAAACCTGTTCTGAGATATCCTATTTATGACTTGGGTTTTGGGCTAAATAACAATCAGTATTGTATTTTCTTCATCTTGGAGAAGAGGAAACTTTATTTTCAGAACAAAGAGAATGATATGGGGTCCACGAAGGGTAGATCCAAGCAAGAGAAATGAGAAGTTCCTACTGGCAGTGGCTCCGTAGATCTAGAGAACCACCTAGCTCTGTTGGATCAGGATGCTGGAAATCTGCAGGAGTGAGGTATATAGTGCAAAGGAGGATTGAATAAAATATAAAGTATGTTTGAGAGTTTGGGGAGAAGTGTGATGTAGTGTAGTATCACACTTACAAGCACAAAATTGGGAGCTGATTGGCTGTGCTTGAGTCCCACTTCTACTTGTTACACATCTCCACTGTGTAACTTTGAGCATGCTACTTAAGCTCTCTCTGCAACTCTTGCTTCATCTGTAAATAGACCATAGTAAAAGTCTCTATCTTATAGAGATGTTGTGAGGATCACACAACGTGTATTGTTATCTATTGCTTCATTACAGATTATTGCAAGATTTCATGGTTTACAACAATGATAAGCTTTATTACCTTTCACTTTCTGTGGGTCAAGAAAATGGGAGAGGCTTGTTGGGAGAACTTATTCAAGGTCTCTGATGACGTGGCAATCAAGATTTTGGGGCTGGGCTTCCCTGGTGGCGCAGTGGTTGGGAGTCCGCCTGCCGATGCAGGGGACGCGGGTTCGTGCCCCGGTCCAGGAAGATCCCACATGCCGCGGAGCGGCTGGGCCCGCACATCCGGAGACTGTTGCTCTGCAACGGGAGAGGCCACAACAGTGAGAGGCCGGTGTACCGCAAAAAAAAAAAAAAAAAAAAAAGATTTTGGGGCTAACTATGGAAAACAGTATGGAGGTTCCTCAAGAAACTAAAATGATCCAGCAATCCCACTCCTGGGCATATACCCAGACAAAACTATAATTCAGAAAGATACCTGCACTCCTATATTCATAGCAGCATTATTTACATTAGCCAAGACAAGGAAACATCTTAAATGTCCACTGACAGATGAATGGATAAAGATGTGGGAGGAACGTCAAGATGGCAGAAGAGTAAGATGTGGAGGTCACCTTCCTCCCCACAGATACATCAGAAATACATCTACATGTGGAACAACTCCTACAGAACACCTACTGAACGCTGGCAGAAGACCTCAGACCTCCCAAAAGGCAAGAAACTCCCCACGTACCTGGGTAGGGCAAAAGAAAAAACAGAGACAAAGAATAGGGACGGGACCTGCACCAGTGGGAGGGAGCCGTGAAGGAGGAAAGGTTTCCACACACTAGGAAGCCCCTTCGCGGGTGGAGATTGCGGGTGGCGGAGGGGGGAAGCTTCGGAGTCATGGAGGAGAGCACAGCAACCGGGGTGCCGAGGGCAAAGCAGAGAGATTCCCGCACAGAGGATCAGTGCCGACCAGCACTCACCAGCCTGAGAGGCTTGTCTGCTCACCTGCTGGGGCGGGCAGGGGCTGGGAGCTGAGGCTCGGGCTTCGGTAGGATCCCAGGGAGAGGACTGGCAGCGTGAACACAGACTGAAGGGGGCTAGTGCACCACAGCTAGCTGGGAGGGAGTCCAGGAAAAAGTCTGGACCTGCCGAAGAGGCAAGAGACTTTTTCCTGCCTCTTTGTTTCCTGGTGTGCAAGGAGAGGGGATTAAGAGCACTGCTTAAAGGAGCTCCAGAGACGGGCACGGGCCGTGGATATCAGCGCAGACCCCAGACATGGGCATGAGACGCTAAGGCTGCTGCTGCCGCCACCAAGAAGCCTGTGTGCAAGCACAGGTTACTATCCACACCTCCGCTCCTGGGAGCCTGTGCAGCCCGCCACTGCCAGGGTACCGTGATCCAGGGACAACTTCCCCAGGAGAACACATGCCGGCCTCTGCTGCTGCGGGCTCGCCCCGCAATCCGTACCCCTCCCTCCCCCTGGCCTGAGTGAGGCAGAGACCCTGAATCAGCTGCTCCTTTAACCCTGTCCTGTCTGAGCAAAGAACATATGCCCTCAGGTGACCTACTTGCAGAGGCGGGGCCAAATCCAAAGCTGAACCCCAGGAGCTGTGCGAACAAAGAAGAGAAAGGGAAAATTCTCCCAACTGCCTCAGGAGCAGCGGATTAAATCTCTACAGACAGCCTGATGTACCCTGCATCTACGGAATACCTGAATAGACAAGGAATCATCCCAACTTGAGGAGGTGGACTTTGGGAGCAACTATATATATATATATATATATATATATATATATATATATATTTCCCTTTTTCTCCTTTTGTGAGTGTGTATGTGTATGCTTCTGTGTGTGATTTTGTCTGCATAGCTTTGCTTTTACCATTTGTCCTAGGGTTCTGTCTTTTTTTTTTTTTTTAGTAGAGTTTTCAGTGCTTGTTATCATAGGTGAATTTGGTTTTTGGTTTAGTTGTTCTCTTCTTTCATTCTTTTTTAATTACTTAAAAAATTTTTAATAATTATATTTTGTTTTTTATTTTAATAACTATTTTGTTAACTTTATTATATATTATTTCTTTCTTTCTTTCTTTCTTCTTCTTCTCCCTTTTATTCTGAGCCATGTGGATGACAGGTTCTTGGTTATCCAGCCAGGCATCACACCTGTGCCTCTGAGGTGGGAGAGCCAAGTTCAGGACACTGGTCCACAAGAGGCCTCCCAGCACCATGTAATAACAAATGGCAAAAATTGCCCAGAGATCTCCATCTCAACACCAAGACACAGCTCCACTCAATGACCAGCAAGCTACAGTGCTGGACACCCTATGCCAAACAACTAGCAAAACAGGAAAACAACCCTGCCCATTAGCAGAGAGTTTGCCTAAATTATAATAAGGTCACAGACACGCCAAAAAACACTGCCAGACATGGACCTACCCACCAGAAAGACAAGATCCAGCCTCAACCACCAGAGCACAGGCACTAGTCCCCTCCACCAGGAAGCCTAAAAAACCCACTGAACCAAACTTAGCCAATGGGGACAGACACCAAACACAACGGGAACAATGAACGTGCAGCCTGTGAAAAGGAGACCCCAAACACAGTAAGTTAAGCAAAATGAGAAGACAGAGAAACACACAGCAGATGAAGGAGCAAGGTAAAAAGCCACCATACCAAACAAATGAAGAGGAAATAGGCAGTCTACCTGAAAAAGAATTCAGAATAATGACAGTAAAGATGATCCAAAATCTTAGAAATAGAATGGAGAAAATATAAGAAATGTTTAACAAGGACCTAGAAGAACTAAAGAGCAAACAAACAATCATGAACAACACAATAAATGAAATTAAAAATTCTCTAGACGGGATCAAAAGCAGAAAAACTGAGGCAGAAGAATGGATAAGTGACCTGGAAGATGAAATAGTGGAAATAACTACTGCAGAGCAGAATAAAGAATAAAGAATGAAAAGAATTCAGGACAGTCTCAGAGACCTCTGGGACAATATTAAACGCACCAACATTCGAATTATATGGGTCCCAGAAGAAGAAGAGCAAAAGGAAGGGACTGAGAAAATATTTGAAGAGATTATGGTTGAAAATTTCCCTAATATGGGAAAGGAAATAGTTAATCAAGTGCAGGAAGTACAAATAATCCCATACAGGATAAATCCAAGGAGAAACACGCCAAGACACATATTAATCAAACTATCAAAAATTAAATACAAAGAACAAATATTAAAAGCAGCAAGGGAAAAACAAGAAATAACATACAAGGGAATCCCCATAAGGTTAATAGCTGAACTTTCAGCAGAAACTCTGCAAGCCAGAAGGGAGTGGCAGGACATATTTAAAGGGATGAAAGGGGAAATTGTACAACAAAGGTTACTCTATCCAGCAAGGATCTTATTCAGAATTTTTTTTTTTTTTTTTTTTGTGGTACGCAGGCCTCTCACTGTTGTGGCCTCTCCCATTGAGGAGCACAGGCTCCGGACGTCAGGCTCAGCAGCCATGGCTCACGGGCCTAGCCGCTCCGGGGGTTTGTGGGATCTTCCCAGACCGGGGCATGAACCCGGACCCCTGCATCGGCAGGCGGACTCTCAACCACTGCACCACCAGGGAAGCCCTCATTCAGATTTGATGGAGAAATTGAAAACTTTACAGACAAGCAAAAGCTAAGAGAATTCAGCACCACCAAACCAGCTTTACAACAAATGCTAAAGGAACTTCTCTAGGCAAGAAACACAACAGAAGGAAAAGACCTACAAAACAAACCCAAAACAATTAAGAAAATGGTAGTAGGAACATACATATCAATAATTACCTTAAATGTAAATGGATTAAATGCTCCAACCAAAAGACATAGACTGGCAAATGGATACAAAAACAAGACCTGTATATATGCTGTCTACAAGGGACCCACTTCAGACCTAGGGACACATAGAGACTGAAAGTGAGGGGATGGAAAAAGATATTCCATGCAAATGGAAACCAAAAGAAAGCTGGAGTAGAAATTCTCATATTAGACAAAATGCTTTAAAACAAAGACTATTATAAGAGACAAAGAAGGACACAACATAATGATCAAGGGATCAATCCAAGAAGGAGATATAACAACTGTAAATATTTATTCACCCAACATAGGAGCACCTCAATACATAAGGCAAATACTAACAGCCATAAAAGGGGAAATAGACAGTAACACAATCATAGTAGGGGACTTTAACACCCCACTTTCACCAATGGACAGATTATCCAAAAAGAAAATAAATAAGGAAACACAAGCTTTAAATGATACATTAAACAAGATGGACTTAATTGATATGTTTAGGACATTGCATCCAAAAAGAACAGAATACACATTCTTCTCAAGTGCTCATGGAACATTCTCCAGGATAGATCATATCTTGGGTTACAAATCAAGTCTTGTAAATTTAAGAAAATTGAAATCAGATTAAGTATCTTTTCTGACCAAAACACTATGAAGCTAGATATCAGTTACAGGAAAAAAATCTGTAAAAAATACAAACACATGGAGACTAAACTATATACTACTTAATAACCAAGAGATCACTGAAGAAATCAAAGAGGAAATCAAAAAATACCTAGAAACAAATGACAATGAAAACATGACGACCCAAAACTTATGGGATGCAGCAAAAGCAGTTCTAAGAGGGAAGTTTATGGCAATACAATCCTACCTTAAGGAACGAGAAGCATCTCAAATAAATAACCTAACCTTACACCTAAAGCAGTTAGAGAAAGAAGAACAAAAAACCCCCAAAGTTAGCAGAAAGAAAGAAATCATAAAGATCAGATCAGAAATAAATGAAAAAGAAATGAAGAAAATGATAGCAAAGATCAATAAAACTAAAAGCTGGTTCTTTGAGAAGATAAACAAAATTGCTAAACCATTAGCCAGACTCATCAAGAAAAATAGTGAGAATACTCAAATCAATAGAATTAGAAATGAAACAGGGGAAGTAACATCTGACACTGCAGAAATACAAAGGATCATGTGAGATTACTACAAGAAACTATATGCCAATAAAATGGACAACCTGGAAGAAATGGACAAATTCTTAGAAATGCGCAAACTTCCAAGACTGAACCAGGAAGAAATAGAAAATATGAACAGACCAATCTCAAGAACTGAAATTGAAACTGTGATTAAGAATCTTCCAACAAACAAAAGTTCAGGATCATATGGGTTCACAGGCAAATTCTATCAAACATCTAGAGAAGAGCTAACACCTATCCTTCTCAAACTTTTCCAGAATATAGCAGAGGGAGGAACATCCCCAACCTCATTCTATGAGGCCACCATCATCCTGATACCAAAACCAAAGATGTCACAAAAACAGAAAACTACAGAACAGTATCACTGATGAACATAGATGCAAAAATCTTCAACAAAATACTAGCAAACAGAATCCAACAGCACATTCAAAGGATCATACACCATGATCAAGTGGGGTTTACCCCAGGAATGCAAGGATTCTTCAATATATGCAAATGAATCAATCAACGTGATACACCATATTAACAAACTGAAGGGGAAAAACCATATGATCATCTCAATAGATGCAGAAAAAGCTTTTGACAAAGTCAACACCCATTTATGATAAAAAACCCTGCAGAAAGTAGGCATAGAGGGAACTTTCATCAACATATTAAAGGCCATATATGACAAACCCACAGCCAACATCGTCCTCAATGGTGAAAAACTGAAACCATTTCCTCTAAGAGCAGGAAGAAGACAAGGTTGCCCACTCTCACCACTATTATTCAACATAGTTTTGGAAGTTTTAGCCACAGCAATCAGAGAAGAAAAAGAAATAAAAGGAATCCAAATTGGAAAAGAAGAAGTAAAGCTGTCACTGTTTGCAGATGACATGATACTATACATAGAGAATCCTAAAGATGCTACCAAAACTACTAGAGCTAATCAATGAATTTGGTAAAGTAGCAGGATACAAAATTAATGCACAGAAATCTGTTGCATTCCTATACACTAATCTGAAAGTGAAATTAAGAAACACTCCCATACCACTGCAACAAAAAGAATAAAATACCTAAGAATAAACCTATCTAAGGAGAAAAAAGACCTGTATGCAGAAAAGGATAAGACACTGATGAAAGAAATGAAGGATGATACAAAGAGATGGAGAGATATACCATGTTCTTGGATTGGAAGAATCAACATTGTGAAAATGACTCTACTACCCAAAGCAATCTACAGATTCAATGCAATCCCTATCAAACTACCACTGGCATTTTTCATAGAACTAGAACAAAAAATTTCACAATTTGTATGGAAACACAAAAGACCCCAAATAGCCAAACCAATCTTGAGTAAGAAAAATGGAGGTGGAGGAATCAGTCTCTTGGACTTCAGACTATAGTACCAAGCTACAGTAATCAAGACAGTATGTTACTGGCACAAAAACAGAAATATAGATCAATGGAACAGGATAGAAAGCCCAGAAATAAACCCACACATAGTTGGTTACCTTATCTTTGATAAAGGAGGCAGGAATATAAAATGGAGAAAAGACAGCCTCTTCAATAAGTGGTGCTGGGAAAACTGGACAGCTACAGGTAAAAGAATGACATTAGAACACTCCCTAATACCATACAGAAAAATAAACTCAGAATGGATTAAAGAGCTAAATGTAAGGCCAGACACTATCAAACTCTTAGAGGAAAACACAGGCAGAACACTCTTTGACATAAATCACAGCAAGATCCTTTTTGACCCACCTCCTAGAGAAATGGAAATAAAAACAAAAATAAACAAATGGGACCTAATGAAACTTAAAAGCTTTTGCACAGCAAAGGAAACCATAAACGAGACAAGAAGACAACCCTCAGAATGGGAGAAAATATTTGCAAATGAAGCAGCTGACAAAGGATTAATGTCCAAAACATACAAGCAACTTATGCAGCTCAATATCAAAAACACAAGCAACCCAATCCAAATATGGACAGAAGACCTAAATAGACATTTCTCCAAAGAAGATATACAGATTGCCAATAAATGCATGAAAGAATGATCAATATCATTAATCATTAGAGAAATGCAAATCAAAACTACAATGTGATATCATCTCACAGTGGTCAGAATGGCCATCATCAAAAAATCTACAAATATTAATGCCAGAGAGGGTGTGGAGAATAGGGTACCCTCATACAGTTTTGGTGGGAATATAAATTGATACAGCCACTATGGAGAACAGTATGGAGGTTCCTTAAAAAACTAAAAATAGAACTACCATATGACCCAGCAGTCCCATTACTGGGCATATACCCTGAGAAAACCATAATTCAAAACGTGTCATGTACCACAATGTTCACTGCAGCTCTGTTTACAATAGCTAGGACTTGGAAGCCACCTAAGTGTCCATCGACAGATGAATGGATAAAGAAGATGTGGCAAATATATACAATGGAATATTACCCAGCCATAAAAAGAAACGAAATTGAGTTATTTGTAGTGAGGTGGATGGACCTAGAGTCTGTCATACAGAGTGAAGTAAGTCAGAAAGAGAAAAACAAATACCATATCTAACACATATATATGGAATCTAAAGAAAAAAAATGTCATGAAGAACCTAGGGGCAAGACGGGAATAAAGACACAGACCTACTAGAGAATGGACTTGAGGACACGGGGAGGGGGAAGGGTAAGTTGGGACAAAGTGAGAGAGTGGTCGTGTATATATGGACATATATATACTACCAAATGTAAAACAGATAGCTAGCGGAAAGCAGTCGCATAGCACAGAGAGCTCAGATTCGTGTTTGTGACCAGCTAGAAGGGTGGGAGTGGGAGGGTGGGAAGGAGGGAGATACAAGAGGGAAGAGATATGGGGGTATATGTATATGTATAAATGATTCACTTTGTTATAAAGCAGAAACTAACACATCATTGTAAAGCAATTATACTCCAATGAAAATGTTAAAAAAAATTAAAAGAAAAAAAGATGTGGTGTATATTGATATATACAATGGAATATTACTCAGTCATAAAAAAGAATGAAATAATGCCATTTGTAGCAACACGGATGGACCTAGAGATTATCATACTAAGTGAAGTAAGTGAGAAAGAGAAAGAAAAATACCATATGATATCACTTATGTGTGGTATCTAAAATATAACACAAATGAATGTATCTATGAAACAGAAACAGACATAGAGAACAGACCTCTGGTTGCCAAGGAGCGGGGTAGGAGAGAGTTGGATTGGGAGTGTGGGATTAGCAGATACAAACTAGTATACATAGGATGGATAAACAACCAGGTCCTACTGTATAGCACAGGGAAGTATATTCAATATCATGTTATAAACCATAATGGAAAAGAATATATAGATGTATAACTGAATCACTTTGCTGTACAGCAGAAATTAACATTGCAAATCAACTATACTTCAATAAAATATATATAAAAAAAGATTTCAGAGTTATACTGGCTTACTCACTGGCTGGCAAGTTGGTGTTGGCTGTTGACAGGTGGCCTCGGTTCCTCTTCCTGTGGGCCTCTCCCAGGGATGCTGAAGTATCCTATGATACAGTGGAAGAGCTTGGCAGAAGCTATCCTTTTTATGACTTAGTCTCAGAATCACATAGCCTCACTTCTGCCCCATTCTACTCAGTAGAATGAATCATTTCATCCAGCCCACATTTGAGGGAAGGAGATACAAAGGAGGAGTGCTAATGAATTTACACATATTTTAAAACTATGACATACCTTTATAGAACAATCCTTGACATAAAATAAGTAATGTATATGTGTCTGATATTGTTAATATCCTCATAAAAATTATCAACTTCTTGGTTGTTAGTGTATAGACATATGTTTGACTTTTGTATGTTTATATTTTATCTAGTATTTTGAAAAACTGTCATTAATTCAAACAATTTGTTCAGGGAATTTTTTGGACTTTCTATGAATTCAATCAAAATATCTGCAAATGAAGAATATTTTGTTTCTTGCTTTCAAATCCTTACATATTCTATTTCTTTCTCTTGTTTTGCTGTACTGATTAGTACCTCCTGTACCATGTTGAAGGGAGTGGGACAATAAGTATTCTTGGTTTGTCACTGATACTCAAGGACATACTTTCAACACTTCATCTGTGATGTTAGCAGGAGGCTTTTTGCAGATATTCCTTGTCATTTAAGAACGTTTCCTTCTGGACCTAGCTTGTTAAGAATTTATTTTTTTATCATGACTGGATACTGAATTTTAATTGTTTTTCCTGAAACTGCTGATTTTCTTCTCTTAGAATGTAAATGTGGTAAATTATATCTTCACTTTTTCCTTTCTTCATCGGATCATCTCAGAGCTAAGTAGGGTCACATATCCTGAGATTTCTGAGTGAAGTAGACCAGGATTCAGGGCCAAGTCAAGTCTCAAAGTAGACCTTTGGTTACTTTTTAAAAATTTATTTATTTATTTATTCATTTTTATTTTTTTAACTTTTTATTTTATATTGGAGTATAGTTGATTTAAATGTTGTGTTAGTTTCAGGTTGTACTGCAAAGTGATTCTGTTATACATATACATGTATCCATTCTTTTTCAGTTTCTTTTCCCATATAGGTTATTATAGAACATTGAGTAGAGTTCCCTGTGCTATACAATAGGTCTTTGTTGATTATCTATTATATATATTAATTGTTCATCATTTTGTCCCTAGCAAATCCCTTTGTAGATAGCAAGTTTTGATAAGTTAGGATATGCATTTATTGTAATCATTATTTTCTAGAGTTAAATTTTTTCTACTGAGTATTTGGTTAAAATATTCTCTCAGTTTTGGCAGAAAGAGCTCTTAATAATAAGCCTTTCATGGTACACTTCCCATGAAATGCAATAGTTAATTGGGTCTTTCTTTGGAAAATACCAAAAAGAATTAATATGGAAAAATTACATTTTCTTTTTTAACTTATTTGAAACAATGTGGACCAACACACACACATGCACACATTCAAACAAGCAGTGACTAAATTTAAGTATAGAAACAGTTTGGCTTCCTAAGTTAATCTTACAGTTGAGGTATTTGACAATTATTAGTTGTTTTTGCCTTAAACCGGAAGGTGTACCCATGGAAAGGAATGAGTTCTGCTTTCCTTCAGGGCTCCTGTGAACAAAATGTAACGTCGCAGAGCCAGAGTCAGGCAGTACACTAGGCTGTGTTCAATAAAGCAAAAACAAAGCCTTATTTTATGTTTCCTTCTAGAATAAATAAATTAAAAAAGAAACTAGCTGTTCTGTTTTTCCTTGGAATTGAGCCACACTGACCATAAAGATTTTACCTTTTCTCCTATTTACCACTCCAGCAGGTAAGAATTGCTGATGACCAGCCAGCTGGAAAAGCAGGACAGCTTCCCCTGAAACTTACTTCCCTTTTCTCGATGCCATGTTTGGACGTGGCTCATTCTCAGTCCAGCAGTCAGTATTATCTGAGCATTAGGACTGCTGTCACAAGCGGTTGCAGGTGTCAAATCCCAATAAATGTCAAACAAGTTGTTGAATTCACTCACTTTGCATCCTGTGTCTTTCTTAGAAGAGTGAAGTTTGGTTTAGAGAAAAGGGTGTATGGGAAAATCTAGCAAAGTCTTTGTACATGTTGGCAAGGCATAAAGAAAGGCAAAGTTGGCGGGAGACAAAATAATAATTACTGCCATGCTTGGAGTGTCTAGTATGTGCCAAACATTTATAAACATCATTTCATTTATTCTTCTACCACTCTAGGGAGCAAGCATTGTTATCTCTAGTTTACATATGAGAAGCTGATGCTCAGAGAAGTTAAGTAAATTTCACTTCAGTCAGTGGTTGAAGTAGGAATATGAACCCAGTTCTATCCAAGTCTGAACTCCACACTGCTGCTTGCCTTAGTATTCCAAACAATGTATTTTCATTTACACTTCCTTTTACTTGAATACATTGCCAATGGTACATATTTAAACATACAGATTTTAACAAATATAATGACAAATGAACTAGAATAATGGGTTATTTGTGCTTTGAGTAACACTGCATCCAGAACTATGTTGACAAGATGCCCCTCTTTAGGGTGCTAGGGTAAGACAGTGTCTTGCCAAGTCTTACAAATTCAGTAGGTTTTGGATTTTAATAAACACTCTCTTTAGGCAAATAAGCAATGTAATTTTTAATGGATCATTAAAAAACAACATTCTAGTGTAAAAGATCTTTCAGATCTCATAAGTTTGATTGGTTGTCATTGATTTATGATCATGAACAAATTACCAACCAATAATAAGTGTACCAGCTCCAACAATTTTATTAACTTCAAATGCTACCACCTGCATTAAAACTGCTGAAGAAATAACAGACCTCCTTTCAATAGATACTTGGACAACTGGTTGTTATGTTTCCAAATTTATGCTGTTGAAAAAATCATTCTGCTTTTATTTCTGCAAGCAATTCATTTGCTATGAAGAGTTGTGAATACAGGCTTTCTGGAATTCAGAGACCTATACTTTTACAAAAGTGAGATACCTAGAGAAATGCGACAGCATAATTTTATGGATTTCCAACTTTTCTCTGAGGAAGTTATAAGAAGGGAGGAGAAACTGGCTGTATCTAGAGGGATTCCTCCATATTAGTGCATAAATAATGATGAGCATGGTGTGTTTATTTGGGAGGTAAAAATTGTTAGACTGACCTTTGGAATAGCTATATAAATAACCAATCGAAGAAGGAAACTGTGATTTTATTTAATACACTTTCTCCACTTTTATTTCATGCACTCATTCATTTACTGATACATTATTCATTGATATATTATTTGCCCAATAAAATTATCAAAAACTGACAATTTCCCAGGATAGAGTAAAGGCTGCGTTGGGTCTTTGGCTGTGCACGGGCTTTCTCTAGTTGCAGCAAGCGGGGGCTACTCTGTTGCGGTGCACGGGCTTCTCATTGTGATGGCTTCTCTTGATGCGGAGCATGGGCCCTAGGCATGTGGACTTCAGTAGTTGTGGTGCGTGGGCTCAATAGTTGTGGCTCGCAGGCTCTACAGTGCAGGCTCAGTAGTTGTGGTGCATGGGCTTAGCTGCTCCGCGGCATGTGGGATCTTCCCAGACCAGGGCTCAAACCCATGTCCCCTGCATTGGCAGGCAGATTCTTAACCACTGTGCCACCAGGAAGTCCCGGGAATTTGAATTTTGATAGGGACTGCATAGAATCTGTAGATCAATTTGGGGAGAATTGTCACCTTAACGACATTAAGTCTTCTACTCCATAAACACAGGATATCATTTCATTTATTTAGAATTTTTAAAATGTCTTTCTTCTACCAATTGTCTTATTACCCAGTGTTTTCTGCCATGCTTTTTGGTTTGTCTATTATTTGCCCTGCTACTTCTTGCCCCACATGGCAGCTGCTAATTCATTTGCCTTTAAAGGGTTCTGAGGGACTTCCCTGGTGGTCCAGTGGTAAAGAATCTGTCTTACAATGCTGGGGATGTGGGTTCAATCTCTGGTCAGGGAACTAAGATCCCATGTGCCACAGGGCAACTAAGCCCATGCGCAGCAACTGCTGAGCTCACGCGCCTCAACTAGAGCTCGCGTGCCACAAACTACAGAGCCCACGTGCTCTGGAACCCATGCGCCACAACTACAGAGCCCACATGCCCTGGAGCCTGGTGCACTGCAACTAGAGAAGAGAAAACCAGCACACCACAGCTAGAGAGAAGCCTGCACGCCACAACGAAGAGCCCGCACGCCACAATGAAAGATCTCGCATGCCTCAACGAAGATCCCGTGTGCTGCAACTAAGACCTGACACAGCCAAAAATAAATAAAAATAAATTTAAAAAAAATAAAAGGTTTTGACAAATGCCCCCTGAGCAGCCACCTCAGCTTGTGGATTTTTCTGAGTTGGGCAAAATAAAAGCAAGCCCTTTGAGCTGGTCCTTCAGAGAGCCACCAGATAGGTCAAGACAAACAGCCAAAATTGTGTGAGAATAAGTTCTGTTCTGCTCCCCCTGGTACCAGGAACCTGTGTGAAGAATGTAGCTTATTGTCTCCAAGGCTGCCTCTGAGCTGGGGAGTGGGGAATGGAGACAAGGTAAGTTAAAATGCCGCAAAGCTCTCTTACTGACACTCAGATAATTTTCTCTTGTTTAAACACTCGTCTGGTTCCTATAGTTTCCAGAGTTCTGATAATGTTGATTCTGACAGTCCTTGACCATTTATTCACTGATTTTAAGGAGGGATAAATTTTTGGAGTTCCCTGCTCTACTATCCCTGATATCACTCTGAGACTAAGTTTTTGTTCAGGTAACAAACAACCCCCAAATTTTGGTAGATCAATACAATGAATGCTTATTTCCTGCTCATGATCCATGTTCACGTGCATAGGCTGTGGCTCTGTTCCACACCTACCTCTACCTCAAGACTCAGCATGACAGAAGAGCCAGAATGTGGAGCTGTGCCAAGAGCTCTGGCTGAGGGAAAGGGAACGTGTCAAATCATCTACTCACTCTTAAAGCTTTCACCTGGAAGTGACCCATTCATATTTCACTGGTGAAAGTCATTCACACGACCATGCTTAACTTCAAAGAGGGCGGGAAAGTACACTCCTAGCAAGTGACGCGAAGGAGACGGAACTGAATATTTGTGAACAGCATTAATCATGCAAAGAAAATTTGAGGAGATTCCTATTAAAGTTATAGTTTAAGAGCATTTATATTAAAGTTTGGAGCCTCACAGTTAAGTAAATAGTGAGGTAACCTGATGTATAAATATAGGAGGTGAAGACTACATGGAGGCCCTGAGAGTATGTAAAACATTTGGAACAGGTGTTATATGTAGGTAATTCAATACAGTGGTAATTTAAAAATAAAAGGAGTTGTTGAGCAGTGCTGGAGCCCAGCTGAAGTTAGCTATGTATTCATAATGCATCTAATCATTGTGGATAGTTTCCGGTAATGCTTCAAAGATCAAGACAAACAAAATATATTTAGCAGTAGAGGGTGACCAACAATATAACACACTACTAAAATAGAAGTTAAAGCCATGCTTGAATTTGGATAATTGTGCTAATTTGAGATGCATTTCTTTTCTTCCCACTGGCTCATATGACATTTTGGACAGTTGAACCTCATTTATTCTACTTTGAATAAATCCAAATGTAATGGATTTCCTATGAGGAAAGACTTGTTTGTGGCTTGGCTGGATGACCTGCCCATGAAATGTTATTGACAAGATATAATTCTTGGCCTCCAAGAAGAATATTTAAAAGATTTTTTATCATAAGAAATGCATATGTGACAGTTTCCACTGTTTCATCTTCAGAAGTTTATGAAAGGTTTGGGAAATAAAAGGAATGATAAAAGAAATGATTATTTGTGGATTGAAGAGCAAAACATAAAAGATTTAAAAATTGGTGACTGAATACTCTCTACGTGCACTAAGGGTGAGAGGAGACCATTAGATTTTATGGAACAAAACTACTCCTTTGGAGAATTTGTCCAGACTTCCGGGGAAGATGGCGGAAGAGTAAGACGTGGAGATCACCTTCCTCCCCACAGATACACCAGAAATACAGCTACACATGGAACAACTCCTACAGAACACCTACTGAATGCTGGCAGAAGACCTCAGACCTCCCAAAAGGCAAGAAACTCCCCACGTACCTGGGTAGGGCAAAGCGGAGAGATTCCCGCACAGAGGATCGGTGCCAACCGGCACTCACCAGGCTGAGAGGCTTGTCTGCTCACCTGCCGGGGCGGGCGGCACTGGAAGCTGAGGCTCGGGCTTCGGTCAGAGCGCAGGGAGAGGACTGGGGCTGGTGGCGAGAATTCAGCCTGAAGGGGGCTAATGCGCCACAGCTAGACGGGAGGGAGCCCGGGAAAACTCTGGAGCTGTCAAAGAGGCAAGAGACTTTTTCTTCCCTCTTGGTTTCCTGGTGCACGAGGACAGGGGATTAAGAGTGCTGCTTAAAGGAGCTCCACAGATGGACGCGAGCTGCAGCTGAAAGCGCGGAGCCCAGAGACGGGCGTGGGACGCTGGGGCTGCTGCTGCTGCCGCCCAGAGGCCTGTGTGCGAGCGCAGGTCACTGTCCAAGCCGCCCTTCCGGGAGCCTGTGCAGCCTGTCACTGCCAGGGTCCCGGGATCCAGGGACGGCTTCCCTGGGAGAACGCACGGCGCGCCTCGGGCTGGTGCAACGTCACGCCGGCCTCTGCCGCTGCAGGCTCACACCGAACTGTGTGCCCCTCCCTCCCCCGGGCCTGAGTGAGCCAGAGTCCCCAAAGCGGCTGCTCCTTTAACCCTGTCCTGTCTGAGCGAAGAACAGATGCCCTCCGGCGGCCTACATGCAGAGGCGGGGCCAAATCCAAAGCTGAGACGCGGGAGCTGTGAGAACAAAGAAGAGAAAGGGAAACCTCTCCCAGCAGCCTCAGAAGCAGTGGATTAAAGCTCCACAATCAACTTGATGTACCCTGCATCTGTGGAATACATGAGTACACAACAAATCATCCTAAATTGAGGAGCAAGGAGTCAGTGCTGTGCCTCTGAGGTGGGAGAGCCAACTTCAGGACACTGGTCCACAAGAGACCTCCCAGCTCCACATAATATCAAATGGCGAAAATCTCCCAGAGATCTCCATCTCAACACCAGCAACCAGCTTCACTCAACGACCAGCAAGCTACAGTGCTGGACACCCTATGCCAAGCAACTAGCAAGACAGGAACACAACGCCACCCATTAGCAGAGAGGCTGCCTAAACTCACAAAAAGTCTGCAGACACCCCAAAACACACCACCAGACGTGGACCTGCCCACCAGAAAGACAAGATCCGGCTTCATCCACCAGAAAACAGGCACTAGTCCCCTCCACCAGGAAGCCTACACAACCCACTGAACCAACCTTAGCCACTGGGGACAGACACCAAAAACAATGGGAACTACGAACCTGCAGCCTGCAAAAAGGAGACCCCAAACACAGTAACATAAGCAAAATGAGAAGACAGAAAAACACACAGCAGGAGAAGGAGCAAGATAAAAACCCACCAGACCTAACAAATGAAGAGGTAATAGGCAGTCTACCTGAAAAAGAATTCAGAATGATGATAGTAAAGATGATCCAAGATTCTATTTCCAAGATCAAAATCTTGGAAACAGAATAGACAAAATGCAAGAAACAGTTAACAAGGACCTAGAAGAACTAAAGATGAATCAAGCATCGATTAAAAACACAATAAATGTAATGAAAAATACTCTAGATAGGATCAATAGCAGAATAACTGAGGCAGAAGAACAGATAAGTGAGGTGGAAGATAAAATAATGGACATAACTACTGAAGAGCAAAATAAAGAAAAAAGAATGAAAAGAACAGAGGACAGTCTCAGAGACCTCTGGGACAACATTAAATGCACCAACATTCGAATTATAGGGGTTCCAGAAGAAGAAGAGAAAAAGAAAGGGACTGAGAAAATATTTGAAGAGATTATAGTTGAAAACTTCCCTAATATGGGAAAGGAAATAGTTAATCAAGTCCAGGAGGCACAGAGAGTCCCATACAGAATAAATCCAAGGAGGAATACGCCAAGACACATATTAATCAAACTGTCAAAAATTAAACACAAAGAAATCATATTAAAAGCAGCAAGGGAAAAATAACAAATAACACATAAGGGAATCCCCATCAGGATAACAGCTGATCTCTCAGCAGAAACTCTACAAGCCAGAAGGGAGTGGCAGGACATAATTAAAGTGATGAAGGAGAAAAACCTGCAACCAAGATTACTCTACCCAGCAAGGATCTCATTCAGATTTGATGGAGAAATTAAAACCTTTACAGACAAGCAAAAGCTGAGAGAGTTCAGCACCACCAAACCAGCTTTACAACAAATGCTAAAGGAACTTCTCTAGGCAAGAAACACAACAGAAGGAAAAGACCTACAATAACGAACCCAAAACAATTAAGAAAATGGGAATAGGAACACACATATCGATAATTACCTTAAATGTAAATGGACTAAATGCTCCTACCAAAAGACACAGATTGGCTGAATGGATACAAAAACAAGACTCATATATATGGTGTCTACAAGAGACCCACTTCAGACCTAGAGACATATACAGACTGAAAGTAAGGGGATGGAAAAAGATATTCCATGCAAATGGAAACCAAAAGAAAGCTGGAGTAGCAATTCTCATATCAGACAAAATAGACTTTAAAATAAAGACTACTAGAAGAGAAAAAGGACACTACATAATGGTCAAAGGATCGATCCAAGAAGAAGATATAACAATTATAAATATTTATGCACCCAATATAGGAGCACCTCAATACATAAGGCAAATACAGCCATAAAAGGAGAAATCGACAGTAACACAATCATAGTAGGGGACTTTAACACCCCACTTTCACCAAAGGACAGATCATCCAAAATGAAAATAAATAAGGAAACACAAGCTTTAAATGATACATTAAACAAGATGGACTTAATTGATATTTATAGGACATTCCACCCAAAAACAACAGAATACACATTTTTCTCAAGTGTTCATGGAACATTCTCCAGGATAGATCATATCTTGGGTCACAAATCAAGCCTTGGTAAATTTAAGAAAATTGAAATTGTATCAAGTATCTTTTCTGACCACAATGCTATGAGACTAGATATCAATTACAGGAAAAGAGCTGTAAAAAATACAAACACATGGAGGCTAAACAATACACTACTTAATGACGAAGTGATCACTGAAGAAATCAAAAAAGAATTCAATACCTAGAAACAAATGATAATGGAGACACGACGACCGAAAACCTATGGATGCAGCAAAAGCAGTTCTAAGAGGGAAGTTTATAGCAATACAATCCTACCTTAAGAAACAGGAAACCTCTCGAATAAACAACCTAACCTTGCACCTAAAGTAATTAGAGAAAGAAGAACGAAAACATCCCAAAGTTAGCAGAAGGTAAGAAATCATAAAAATCAGATCAGAAATAAATGAAAAAGAAATGAAGGAAACGATAGCAAAGATCAATAAAACTAAAAGCTGGTTCTTTGAGAAGATAAACAAAATTGATAAACCATTAGCCAGACTCATCAAGAAAAAAAGGGAGAAGACTCAAATCAATAGAATTAGAAATGAAAAAGGAGAAGTAAAAACTGACACTGCAGAAATACAAAAGATCATGAGAGATTACTACAAGCAACTTTATGCCAATAAAATGGACAACCTGGAAGAAATGGACAAATTCTTAGAAATGCACAACCTGCCAAGACTGAATCAGGAAGAAATAGAAAATATGAACGGACCAATCACAAGCACTGAAATTGAAACTGTTATTAAAAATATTCCAACAAACAAAAGCCCAGGACCAGATGGCTTCACAGGCGAATTCTATCAAGCATTTACCGAAGAGCTAACACCTATCCTTCTGAAACTCTTCCAAAATATAGCAGAGGGAGGAACACTCCCAAACTCATTCTATGAGGCCACCATCACCTTGATACCAAAACCAGACAAGGATGTCACAAAGAAAGAAAACTACAGGCCAATATCACTGATGAACATAGATGCAAAAATCCTCAACAAAATACTAGCAAACAGAATCCAACAGCACATTAAAAGGATCATACATCATGATCAAGTGGGGTTTATTCCAGGAATGCAAGGATTCTTCAAAATACGCAAATCAATCAACGTGATACACCATATTAACAAACTGAAGGAGAAAAACCATATGATCATCTCAATAGATGCAGAGAAAGCTTTCAACAATATTCAACACCCATTTATGATAAAAACCCTGCAGAAAGTAGGCATAGAGGGAACTTTCCTCAACATAATAAAGGCCATATATGACAAACCCACAGCCAGCATCATCCTCAATGGTGAAAAACTGAAACCATTTCCACTAAGATCAGGAACAAGACAAGGTTGCCCACTCTCACCACTCTTATTCAACCTAGTTTTGGAAGTTTTAGCCACAGCAATCAGAGAAGAAAAGGAAATAAAAGGAATCCAAATTGGAAAAGAAGAAGTAAAGCTGCCACTGTTTGCAGATGACATGATACTATACATAGAGAATCCTAAAGTTGCTACCAGAAAACTACTAGAGCTAATCAATGAATTTGGTAAAGTAGCAGGACACAAAATTAATGCACAGAAATCTCTGGCATTCCTATATACTAATGGTGAAAAATCTGAAAGTGAAATCAAGGAAACACTCTCATTTACCATTGCAACAAAAAGAATAAAATATCTAGGAATAAACCTACCTAAGGTGACAAAAGACCTGTATGCAGAAAATTATAAGACACTGATGAAAGAAATTAAAGATGATACAAATAGATGGAGAGATGTACCATGTTCTTAGATTGGAAGAATCAACATTGTGAAAATGACTCTACTACCCAAAGCAATCTACAGATTCAATGCAATCCCCTTCAAACTACCACTGGCATTTTTCACAGAACTAGAAAAAAAAATTTCACAATTTGTATGGAAACGCAAAAGACCCCGAATAGCCAAAGCAATCTTGAGAACGAAAAATGGAGCTGGAGGAATCAGGCTCCCTGACTTCAGACTATACCACAAAGCTACAGTAATCAAGACAGTATGGTACTTGCACAAAAACAGAAAGATAGATCAATGGAACAGGATAGAAAGCCCAGAGATAAACCCACGCACATATGGTCACCTTATCTTTGATAAAGGAGGCAGGAATGTACAGTGGAGAAAGGACAGTCTCTTCAATAAGTGGTGCTGGGAAAACTGGACAGGGACATGTAAAAGTATGAGATTAGATCACTCCCTAACACCATACACAAAAATAAGCTCAAAGTGGATTAAAGACCTAAATGTAAGGCCAGACACTATCAAACTCTTAGAGGAAAACACAGGCAGAACACTCTATGACATAAATCACTGCAAGGTCCTTTTTGACCCACCTCCTAGAGAAATGGAAATAAAGACAAAAATAAACACATGGGACCTATTGAAACTTAAAAGCTTTTGCACAGCAAAGGAAACCATACACAAGACCAAAAGACAACCCTCAGAATGGGAGAAAATATTTGCTAATGAAGCAACTGACAAAGGATTAATCTCCAAAATTTATAAGCAGCTCATGCAGCTCAATAACAAAAAAACAAACAACCCAATCCAAAAATGGGCAGAAGACCTAAATAGACATTTCTCCACAGAAGATATACAGACTGCCAACAAACACATGAAACGATGTTCAACATCTTTACTCATTAGAGAAATGCAAATCAAAACTACAATGAGATATCATCTCACACCAGTCAGAATGGCCATCATCAAAAAATCTAGAAACAATAAATGCTGGAGAGGGTGTGGGAAAAAGGGAACACTCTTGCACTGCTGGTGGGAATGTGAATTGGTATAGCCACTATGGAGAACAGTATGGAGGTTCCTTAAAAAACTACAAATAGAACTACCATATGACCCAGCAATCCCACTACTGGGCATATACCCTGAGAAAATCATAATTCAAAAAAGACATGTGGGCCTCCCTGGTGGCACAGTGGTTGAGAGTACACCTGCCGATGCAGGGGATACGGGTTCGTGCCCCGGTCTGGGAGGATCCCATATGCCGCGGAGCGGCTGGGCCCGTGAGCCATGGCCGCTGGGCCTGCGCGTCTGGAGCCTGTGCTCCGCAACGGGAGAGGCCACAACAGTGAGAGGCCTGCATACCGCAAAAAGAAAAAAAAAAAAAAAAAAAAAAAGAGACATGTAACAAAATGTTCATTGCAGCCCTATTTACAATAGCCCAGAGATGGAAACAACCTAAGTGTCCATCATCGGATGAATGGATAAAGAAGATGTGGCACATATATACAATGGAATATAACTCAGCCATAAAAAGAAATGAAATTGAGCTATTTGTAATGAGGTGGATGGACCTAGAGTCTGTCATACAGAGTGAAGTAAGTCAGAAAGAGAAAGACAAGTACTGTATGCTGACACATATATATGGAATTTAAGAAAAAAAATGTCATGAAGAACATAGGGGTAAGACAGGAATAAAGACACAGACCTACTAGAGAATGGACTTGAGGATATGGGGAGGGGGAAGGGTAAGCTGTGACAAAGCGGAAGAGCGGCATGGACATATATACACTACCAAACGTAAGGTAGATAGCTAGTGGGAAGCAGCCACATAGCACAGGGAGATCAGCTCGGTGCTTTGTGACCACCTGGAGGGGTGGGATAGGGAGGGTGGGAGGGAGACGCAAAAGGGAGGGGATATGGGAACATATGTATATGTATAACTGATTAAATTTGTTATAAAAAAAAAAACTACTCCTTTGGAACGGTGGATCAGGTGGTGGCGTCAAGGCTGAATACGGACCCAAGAAGGGCCGTTCTAATGATTGAAAGCTCTGGTTAAATGCTGAGAGGTTGACTGTTAAATGTAGGAGAAGCATACCAGCCAGGTGATGGTAAAACTCAACCCCAAACCTACAGAAAATAGCCAGCTGCTTAGCACTTCACCTTAAGTGCTACCCTTGATGTGGGTTAACATGACAAGATTAAGTGGGGGAAAGTACTTAAGTGTCCTAGTCCTGTAACACCACCAGCCTTGTCCACCCATCTGCAAACCTCAGCCTCATCCTCTTCTCCTGGGTAAAGCCACAAATAAGATAGAGGCAACTGAAAGAGTAACTGCGTTCATAAAAGGCTTTTAAGAAGGCTGTATAAGAAGTTTATAGCACTTCTAATGGAGGAGATTGAGAAAGTAGTTGATAGCCACCTGTCTTGAAATATTTCATTCCATAGGTAGGCTGAGCTTATAAATCCAATAAAACTTTACGGAGTCTTGTTAGGGATAGGAACCACCTTAGTCACACAGACGGAGCACACAGATAAATAACAAGTCACTGTTCTTATGAAGCTTATAATATAGCAAAATTTAAAGGAGTAGTTGTTGCGGGGAAGAAAGCAAGAGGGCAGAGTAGGAGGATGAAGAACTAACTCACTTACCCCCATGAACACATCAAAAACACATCTACATGTGGAACAATTATCACTGAAAACTAACTGAAGACTGGCAGAAAGGCTCTTGTACAACCAAGGCTGTAAGAAAGATCCATACAGAACTGGGTAGATAGGGAAGAGAAGTGATCAGGTTGGGACCTGTGCCCCTGGGAGGGGACACAGAAGAGAGGGGAGGGATTACACAGGCAGAGATCCTCCTTGGGGAATGAGCAGTTTGAGCCATATCACTGGGGTCTGACACTGGGAAGATGAGTCCCCTTAGCTGGTTAGAAAATCAGTGGGACTAAGAGGAGGCCTGTAAGAAACCCAGACTCTGTTCATGAAGTGTGCACACACTTACTCTAGAGATTGTCATACTGAGTGAAGTAAGTCAGACAGAGAAAGACAAGTATCATATGATATGGCTTATATGTGGAATCTAAAAAAAAGGGTACAAATGAACTTATCTACAAAACAGAAATAGAGTTACAGATGTAGAAAACAAACTTATGGTTCCCAGAGGGTAATGGGGGGAGGGATAAATTGAGAGATTGAGATTGACATATACACACTACTATATGTAAAACAGATAACTACTAAGAACCTACTGTGTAGCACAGGGGACTCTACTCAAGACTCTGTAATGACCTATGTGGGGAAAGAATATAAAAAAGAGTAGATATATGTATATGTTTAACTGATTCACTTTGTTGTACAGTAGAAACTAACACTGTAAGTCAACTCTACTTAATTAATAAATAAATAAATATAAATAATAATTATTCCTTAATTTAATTAATAAAAATGAATTTAAAAAAACAAGGCAGAAAAAACAGACTGAAACTGCACAGGGCTCTGGCCAGTTACCTGCAACCGCTCTAGTGCACCCCAACCTGAGGTGAGTGCCTGGTCCTCCCTGCTTGCTTTGCAATGTATCGACACTAGGGCGAGGGCTGTCACAGCTGAGGGGAGTGCTGAGTTGTGAGGGACCATGCCAGCCTGAGCCCAGAACAGTACCTGAATGGGGTGAGGGCAGCCATTACTTATGGAGGCAGCACATCAAAAGCAGTCCTGGACTCTGACTGTCATCAGGACCACCCCCCACACACCCCCAGACTCATACTGAGTGCCCACTCAGGCCCCACTGGATCTGAGGTGCAGCTCCATATTAGGGTGAGGGCTGCTGTGGCTGAGGGTAGGGCTCAGTTGTGAAGGACTGTGCCAGCCCAGACCTGGAACAACTTCTGAATGGGGCGGGGACAGTCATTACTGGTGCTTATGGAGGCAGCACATCAGAAGCGATCTGGGACCCTGACTGAGTCCTGGGCCACGGCAGCTTATGCCCAGACCCGTGTCAAGCACCCGCTACAGTGCCTCTTGCTCCAGCACTGCTCCCCTCTGGGGTGAGGGAGCTGTTGTTGGGAGGGGGAGAGCACACACTTAGAGGGAATGGAGCCACCTCAGACCTGACCCTCAAGGCTTCTGCTCCAGCAACTGAAGACCCACTCCCACCCCCAAAAGAGTAGTGTTGGCCACTGAGTAGAGAAGAAGCCTCAGTTCATACTCCTGCTCTAGCCCCTCCATCTCCAGCCCTACCTCCTACCAAGATGATGGCTGTCAGCACACCCTGGGGAAAAATGTGACTTGAGCTCACATCAGATCCTGCACTTCTGCCAAAGCCACTGGGCACATGCAGACAGTATAGGGAAGCTCCCACATAAGGGTACCCCTTTAATATCAGAATAGGTAACTGTTTCACCTAATTACACAGACATAGAGAAAGTTAAGCAAAATGAGAAGGCAGAGGCATTTGTTTCAATTGAAAGAACAAGAGAAAAACCCTGAAAAAACAACTAATGAAACAGAAATAAACAATTTACCAGATAAAGAGTTAAAAGCATTAGCAATAAAAATTCTAACTGAATTAGGAAAAAGAATAGATGAACACAGTGCGAATTTTAACAAGGAACTAGAAAATATACAACGGAACCAATCAGAACTGAACAATTTCATAATTGAAATGAAAAGCACACAAGAAGGAATTAACAATGGACTAGGTGATACAGAAGAATGCATAAGTGATTGGAAGATAGAATAATGGAACTCACCCAATCAGAATAGCAAAAAGAAAAACAAGTTTTAAAGAATGGGAACAGTTTAAGGAACCTGTGGGACAACACCAAGTATCTATGTTTTAGGGGTCCCAGAAGGAGAAGAGAGAGAAAAAAAAGTTGAAAATATATTTGATGAAATTATGGCTGAAAACTTCCCAAACATGAAGAAGGAAACAGATATCCAGGTACAGGAAACACAGAGGGTCCCAAACAAGATAAATTCAAACAGCCCCACAGAAAGACTTATCATAATTAAACTGACAAGTTAAAGAGAGAATCCTAAAGGCAGCAAGAGAAAAACAGAGTCACACACAAAGGAATCCATATCAGGCTATCTGCTGATTTTTCTGCAGAAGCTTTGTAGGCCAGAGGGAGAGGCATGATATATTTAAAGCACTAAAAGGGAAAAATCTGCAACCTAGGATACTCTACCTAGCAAGATTATAATTAAGAATTGAAAGAGAAATAAAAAACTTTATCAGACAAGTAAAAATTAAGAGTTCATCAATATTAAATCTACCCTAAAAGAAATGTTGAAGGGTCTTAAATAAGTGGTAAAGAAAAGGTTACAGTAAGAGGTAAATAGCCATAGGAAAGGAAAAATCCCACTAGTAAAAATATATAGTAAAGGCTGAGGATCAACCACTTAAGTAAGCAAGTATGAAGATTAAAAGACAAACAATTGTAAAATCAACTATAACTATAATAAACAGTGAAGGGATAAACATGAAGATGTAAAATATGACATCAAACACACAAAATGTACTTTTCTCAGGGTATATGCCCAGTAGTGGGATTGCTGGGTCATATGGTAGTTCTAGTTTTAGTTTTTAAGGAACCTCCATACTGTTCTCCATAGTGGCTGTATCAATTTACATTCCCAACAGTGCAAGAGGGTTTCCTTTTCTCCACACCCTCTCCAGCACTTATTGTTTGTAGATTTTTTTGATGATGGCCATTCTGACTAGTGTGAGGTGATACCTCATTGTAGTTCTGATTTGCATTTCTCTAATGATTAGTGATGTTGAGCATCTTTTCATGTATTTGTTGGCCATCTGTATGTCTTCTTTGGAGAAATGTCTATTTAGGTCTTCCGTCCATTTTTTGACTGGGTTGTTTTTTTGATATTGAGCTGCATGAGCTGTTTGTATATTTTGGAGATTAAGCCCATGTCAGTTGCTTTGTTTGCAAAGATTTTCTCCCATTCTATAATTCAAAAAGACACATGTACTCCAATGTTTACTGCAGCACTATTTACAATAGCCAGGACATGGAAGCAATCTAAATGTCCATCAACAGAGGAATGGATAAAGAAGATGTCGTACATATATACAATGGACTATTACTCAGCCATAAAAAAGGAACAAAATTGTGTCATTTGCAGAGATGTGGATGGACCTAGAGACTGTAATACAGAGTGAAGTATGTCAGAAAGAGAAAACAAATATGCTATATTAACACATATATGTGAAATCTAGAAAAATGGTACAGCTGAATCTATTTGCAAAGCAGAAATAGAGACACAGATGTAGAGAACAAACATACAGACACCAAGGGGGGTTAGAGGGGTGGGATGAATTGGGAGACTGGGATAGACATATGTACCCTACTATGCATAAAGTAGATACCTAATAAGAACATGTTGTATAGCACAGGGAACTCTACTCAATGCTCTGTGGTGACCTAAATGGGAAGGAAATCCAAAAAAGAGGGGATATATGTATACATATAGCTGATTCACTTCACTGCTTCAGCAGAAACTAACACAACATTGTAAACCAACCATACCCCAATTTAAAAAAAAAAAACACAAAATGTGGAGAAGGGAGACTAGATGACAGAGTAGGAAGATCTTGATCTTGCCTTCTGTCATGAGCACACCAAAATCACAACTAACTGCTGAACAACTATTGATAGAAAAAGACTGGAATCTACCAAAAAATATATTCTACATCAAAGACACAAAGAAGAAACCACAAGATGGTAGGAGGGGAGCACTTGTGATATAATAATAATAAAAAAATGTGAGGGAGGGGAGTAAAAAATTATAGATTTTTTAAAAAGAATGTGTTTGAACTTAAATGACTACCAGTTTAAAATAAGTAGATATCATCACTGGTCAACATATAGGAGCCCCACGGTAACCACAAATCAAGAACAAAAAATAGATTCACTAAAACCAGAGAGAAAGGAACACAAGCATACCACTAAAGAAAATCATAAAGCACAAGGGAAGAAACTAGAAGAGAAAAAGACCAGAGAAGAGCTACAAAAACAACAAGAAAACAAGTAACAAAATGACAGTAAGTACATATCTATCAATAATATCTTTAAATGTGAATAGACTAAATGCTCCAATCAAAAGACATAGGGTGGTTGATTGGACAAAGAAACAAAACCCATCTATATGCTGCTTACAAGAGACTCATTTCAGAGCTAAAGATACACACAGACTGAAAGTAAGAGGATGAAAAAATATATTACATACAAACAGAAAGTATAAAAGAGTGGTGGTAGTAATACTCATATCAGACAAAATAGACTTTAAAACAAAGGCTATGATGAAAGACAAAGAAGGAACTTATATAATGATAAATGGATTAATATAAGAAGAGAATTGTTACACCCACTAACATATATGCACCTAATACAGGAGCACCTCAATATATAAAGCAAACATTAACAGACACAAAGGGAGAAAGTGACAATAATAATAGTAGGGGATTTTAACACCCCACTGACATCAGTGGACAGATCATCCTGACAAAATCTACAAGGAAACAGGGGTCTTATGTGACACATTAGACCAAGTGGACTTAATAGATATTTATTGAACATTCCATACAAAAACTGCAGAATACATATTCTTTTCAAGTACACATGGAATGTTCTCCAGGACAGATCATATGCTAGAGCACAAAAAATTCTCAACAGGACAGAAATTATATCAAGCACTTTTTCTGATCACAACAGCATGAAACTAGAAATAAATTACAGGAAGAAAAATGGGAAAAAAACAAATACATGGAAACTAAACAAAATACTACTTAAAAAAAGGTGGGTCAATGAGGAAATTAAAGAATGAGGAAATCAGAAAATACCTGGAGACAAATGACAATGGAAACAAAACACTCCAAAATTCATAGATGCAGCAAAAGCAGTTCTAAGAGGAAAGTTTAGAGTGATACAGGCATACCTCAAGAAACAAGAAAAATCTCACATAAACAACCTAACCTACCATCTAAAGGAATTACAAAAAGTAACAACAAACAAATACTAAAGTCAGAAGAAAGGAAATAATAAAAATCAGAGAAGAAATAAGAGATTTAAAAAAACAATAGAAAAGATCAATGAAACTCAGCTGTTTTTCTGAAAAGATAAGTCATATGAAAATACTACAAACAGGTATATGCCAACAAATTGGAGAATCTAGAAGAAATAGACAAATTTCTAGAAACATGCAACCTCTGAAGCCTGAATCAGGAAGAAATAGACAATCTGAACATACCAATCACTAGTAGCGAAACTGAATTTGTAATCAAAATTTTCCATCAAACAAAATTCCAGGACTGATGTCTTCACAGGGAAATTCTACCAAACATATAACAAAGGGTTAATACCTATCCTTCTCAAACTATTCCAAAAAATTGAACAGGAGAGAATACTCCAAAATTCATTCTTTCAGGCCACCATTACCCAGATATCAAAACCAGAAAGACACTACAAAAAAAAATTACAGGCCAATATCTCTGATGAATATAGATGCAAAGCTTCTCAACAAAATATTAGCAAATCAGATCTAACAATATATAAAAAGAATAATATATCATGATCAGGAAGGATTTATTCCAGGGATGCAAGGATGGTTCAATATCTGATCATGAATCGATATGATACATCACATCAACAAAAGGAAGGATAAAAATCACATGGTCATCTCAATAGAACAGAAAAATAATTTGACAAAATTCAACATCCATTCATAATAAAAACTCATCAAAGTGGGAATAGAGGGAACATACCTCAACACAGAAAAGGACATTTATGACAAATACACAGCCAACATAATATTCAATAGTGAAAAGCTGAAAGCCTTTCCTCTAATTCAGCAACAAGACAAGGATGTCAACTCTTACCACTTCTATTTAACATAGTATTCAAAGTCTTAGAGCAATCAGATAAGAACAGGAAATAAAAAGCATCCAAGTTAGAAGGGAAGAAGTAAAATTGTCACTATTTGCAGATGGCATGATACTATATATAGAAAACCCAAAAATCTCCACTAAAATAATTAGAATAAATGAATTTAGAAATGTTTCAGGATACAAGCTTAATATACAGAAATCTGTTGCTTTTCTATATACTAATAATGAACTATCAGATGGAGAAAGCAAAAAAAAAAACCTGTTAAAAATCACATCAAAAAGAATAAAATACCTAGGAATAAACTTAATGAAGGAGGTGGAAGACCTATATTCTGAAAACTGTAAAACACTGATGACGGAAAGTGAAGATAATACAAGGAAATGGAAATATATGCCATGTTCACTGATTGGAAGAAATAATATTGCTAAAATATCCACAGTACCCAAAGCAATCTATAGATTTAATGCAATCCCTATCAAAATACCCATGACATTCTTCACAGAACTAGAAAATATAATCCTAAAATTTATATGGAACCACAAAAGACCCTGAATTGACAAAGCAATCTTGAGAAGAAATAATAAAGTTGGAGGTATCATGCTCCCTGACTGCAGATTATACTAAAAAGCTGCAGTAATCAAAACAGCATGGTACTGGCACAAAAATAGACACATAGATCATTGGAACAGAAAAGACAGCCCAGAAATAAACCCACTCACCTATGGTTAACTAATCTATGATAGAGGAGGCAAGAATATACAATGGAGAAAAGACAGTCTCTTCAATAAGTAGTGCTGGGAAAACTGGACAGCTACATGTCAAAGAATGAAATTAAAATGTTTTCTAACACTGTATACAAAAATAAACTCAAAATGGATTAGGCCTGAAACCATAAAACTCCTGGGAGAGAATATAGGCAGTACACTCTTTGACATAAATAATAGCAAAAATTTTTGTAGCTGTCTTCTAATGCAAAATAAACAAAAGCAAAAATAAACAAATGGTACCTTGTTAAACTTAAAATTGTTTGCACAGCAAAGGTGATTATTGATAAAATGAAAAGACAACCTACTGAATGGGAGAAAACATTTGCAAATGATATGACTAATAAGGGGTTCATGTCCAAAATATATAAACAGCTCATACAACCCAACATCCAAAAAACACAAAACCCAGTTAAAAAATGAGCAGGAGAAGTAAATAGACATTTTTCCAAAGAAGGTATACAGCTGACCCAACAGGCACATGTAAAGATGCTCAACATTGCACAACATCAGAAAAAGGCAAATCAAACCCATAAAGAGATATCACCTCACATCTGTCAAAATATCATCAAAAAGTCTACAAATAGCAAATGCTGGCAAAGATGTGGAGAAAAGCAGATTCTTATACACTGTTTTTGGGAAGGTAAATTGATGGAGCCACTATGGAAAACAGTATGGAGGTTTCTCAAAAAACTAAAAATAGAATTACCATATGATTCTGCAGTTCCACTCTTGTGAATATACCTGGAAAAATGAAAACATGAATTTGAAAAGATACATGCACCCCAATGTTCATAGCAGCAATGTTTACAACAGCCAAGATATGGAAGCAATCTAGGTATTCATCAACAGATGAATGGTAAAGAAGATGCAGTACACACACACACACACACACACACATACACACAGACAGAGAAAATGGAATATTACTCAGCCATGAAAAAGAACAAAATTCTGCTATTTGCAGCAACATGGATGGACTTAGAGGGTATTATGCTTAGTGAATTAAGTCAGACAAAGAAAGATAAATACTCATGTTATCACTTATATGTGGAATCTAAAAAATAAAATGAATGAATATAACAAAACAGATTCACAGATATAGAGAACAAACTAGTGCTTACCAGTGTGGGGGGGCAAGATAAGGGTAGGGGATTAAGAGATACAAACCACTGTGTATCAAATAAATAAGCAACAAGGACATATTGTACAGCACAGGGAAATATAGTCATTATTTTGTAATAACTTTAAATGGAGTATAATCTATAGAAATATTGAATCATTATGCTGTACACCTGAAATTAACATAATATTGTAAATCAACAATACTTCAATAGATAAATAAATAGATGTTACAGTTATAGACCTCTAAAGTTAGAAAGAATATAAGAGCCACAAGTAAGGGAGAAACAATGCCAGAAGTTTCAGATAAAGCAATTCTCACATTAGTTGGGTTGATGGACAAGATTTCACCACATTAAAAAGAGGTTATATTTAAGGCAGAAGAAATGATTTGAACACAAATGAAGGAGTACGAGGTATTTTCTGTAAATAGAATGTACCAGTTTGGCCAGAGAAGAATGTGCTACTGAAATATAGAAGGTATGGTTGAGAATGTTCTTAGGAGTTAGACTATGGAGAGTCCAGAATGCTAGAAGGTAGAGAATGTGTTTTATTTAGTTGACAATGGAGAGACAGTCAAGGTTTTAGAACTCTTCCATGACATGATCAAAACTGTGTTTAAGGAAGATATCACTCTAATTGTCATCTGGAGTAGACTAGAGTGGGTAAAGACTGGATGGAGATCCAGGTAACTAATCAGAAGACAGTTTCAATAGTGTCAGATAAGATAAAGACTTAAATGATATGGTGGCAGAGGAATAAAAGCAGCACTGAGATGTGAGTAGCAAGACTTGGCAAGTGAGTGGTTATGGGAATGAGGAGGAGCTAAATTTGACTTTGATGGCTTGAGACAAGTAGGAGCCTTTAATGGTGCCATTAATAAAAACAGAAGAATTAAAAGAATGAAGGACGAAGAAGTAGGGGACACTAGCTGGTCTCTAATCCCAGATACATTGAGCAAGTCATCTAAATTCTCTGGGTCTCCCTGAACTTCCCCTGTAAATTAAGGGAGTTGGGATAATGAAAGAATTGTTAATTATCCATATATAGCTCTATGAGGTGATATTTTGGGGAAGGAGGATGAGTTCATTTTGAAATACCTTGGGTTTGAGATACTCGTGGGGCATCCATCAGGTATGTCTAGCAGGCAAATAAAACTCAGAATTTAGAATTAGAAAATATGGGAGTATAGAGTACTGAAAATGTGTTCAAGACCATTCAGACCCTATTTTAACTTGTGTGAAATAGTGGGGAAAACTATCCTTTTGGCAGAAATTGTGTACATCTGAGTTGTATCCAAAAGTGTATTTCTTTTGGAAAAAAAGTGATGCAAATATGTTAAACATATGTTGAATATGTTTCAGTTAGAAGCAGGTGAAAAAGTATCTTTTACTATTGTTAAAAGATCTAAAATTCCTTTTGGTGCATTGGCTTAGAGTGAGAGTTTAAAAGTTGAAACTTAACAGGTGTCAAGTTATCACTGAGGAATTTACTATTTATTAATAAAATCATTGTTACCATTGAAAACAATCTTGCACAGAAAGCAAGGTCATTTTTCTAAAACTGCCTCAAGTGGAACAATAGAAGCTCAATTTCTTTGAACTTTACTGAGGTGAATGGATCAGCAGACAGGGAGGAGTAATAGAAGGGACGTGAATAGGGAAACATGATAAAACTGAGAAAAATATATTCATTTTTACATCCCTCTATGTTTATTAAAGAGGAAACAAGAAGCAACAACTTGAAATTGCTCAGTGTTTAGGTTCCAGACATAAACACAGGGAGGCCAAGAACTGTGAAAAATGAAGTTTTCTTTTCACCATGGTGCACATTCTTCAGCAGTTCATTTAATAGTCTTTAGAGAATGGTGTAAGCATGAGAAGCACAAGACTAGCACTTTTTTTACTTTTTGTAATTGCATTTAGAAGTATAATTTGTTTGTACACGTGCCTTTAGGTAAGTGTTAATATATGGATTTAATTTGAAAGGTCCCATCTTTCACAGATGAGATGATGGAGAAGAGATCAGCCTCCTCTTCAAACTACTGTGTATGTCAACAGTTCATATAATTCGGAGGGAGAGGGGAACAGTCTACCCAGATGAAGAGTTATGGAGAAATTCACAAGGTCTGTTTATGTGTTAATCTAACAAGTCAGAATATCATTCATATTTTACTTCTACTTCTTTGTAGTAGATAGGCAGCCTCTAAGAGGGCCCCCAATGACCCTCACCTCCTGGTATTCATGACCTTGTATAATCCCCTCTCCTTGAGGGCAGGCTGGCTACCATGTCTAACAAATAGAATACTGCAAAAGTGATGAATGATTAGGTGACTGTGAAAGACTGTGACTTCAGTCTCTGGCCTACACCCACCCCTTCCAGCCCTCTCTCAAAGATGCCAGCTGCCATAATGTGAGCTGGGCAAAGGAGAGGCCTGTGTGGCAACGTCTCTAGCCAACGAGAACCTGATGCCTGCCAACACAGCCATGTGAGTGAGATTGGAAGTGGATCCCTCCCCAGTGGAGCCCTGAAATGATGGCAGCCACTGCTGACACCTTGACTGCAACCTCGTGAAAGGCCTTAAACCAGAAGGCACTCAGTTTAGCCATGCCTGGAGTCCTGGTCCAAAGAAACTGTGATATAGTAAATGTGTATTATTTTAAACCACTGCTTTGGGATAATTTTTTTTTTTTTTGCGGTACACGGGCCTCTCACTGTTGTGGCCTCTCTCTCTAACTGTTGTGGTCTCTCCCGTTGCGGAGCACAGGCTCCAGATGCGCAGGCTCAGAGGCCATGGCTCACGGGCCCAGCCGCTCCACGGCATGCGGGATCTTCCCGGACCGGGGCACGAACCCGTGTCCCCTGCATCGGCAGGCGGACTCACAGCCACTGCGTCACCAGGGAAGCTCTCAGTTCAGTTTTCTATTGGAATTATTTGGCATCCTATTTATACTTGAATCCCTGCCTTAATTTTCTTCAAACTGCACACTAGGTCTCTTCTGTGAATCTTGTAATTATCACAGTGATGGATCAGATACCTCAACATTTATAAAGGTATGTGAAATTTAAACTTTTAGGTAATCTTCTAATGAGGTTATAAATACACTCATCCATTGAATGTTGAACTTGTGCTGATTATTGGGCCTCATTATCTGGAGAATACTATGGGTAAGTATTTATAACAACTTTTATAATTTTGTGATGAGTATTGCAATTATATTGCATAGCATTTTTACATTAAAAGATTAGTTTGTTAAATATTTGAAAATAGTCCACAGTTTTGAGAACACTGTTTTGGTCTATCAAAAATGTTAATATATTAGAAGTCTCAGAAGATGGTAGTATCCTGGGCTATTTGGTGTCTGGTAGCCTACAAACAGATCATGACAAACTCTTAAGTGCAATGCAGCATGCTGCCTTTCCTTGCTCTCCTTTGCCAATCTGAAAACAGAAAATAGGGGATAAAATTGGTGGAAAGGAAACAGAGTAGATAAAAGAGTTCTTGCTAAATACATACACGCTTTCAATACTCTTTCAAGAGCTAAGTTAACTTCTTTATGAAGATTTTCCCATTTTCTTCAGGCAAAAGCTTTATGAAGTCCTCAGCATTTTCTTGATATCTCTAAGCTAGTCTTTCTTATATTGAATTATAATTTTAGGTGACTATATATTACTTCCCCACTTCACTATGCACCCCCCTCCCCTGCCCACATCAGACTCTACACTCTTCAAGGCAAAAATTGTGTCATCCCTGCTTTTATCTCAGCTCCTACCTCAACCACAATGCCTGGCATGGAGTGGGTACTCTAGACACCTTTATGGAATGAAAAAAAAAAAAAAAAAAGAATGAACAGGAGTTTTCTTCCTTTTGGGTATCAGTATATCAAGAGAACTTAAGATTTTGTATACATTGATTTAATGTACCTACTAGGCAGTCTATTTCTGGAAGATATACTGGGTATCTAGTATGCCCGTGCATTGTGGTAACCAATGGAAGAGTTATACAAAGACAGAAGATGAGTGTCCTATTTTCAAGGAGCTTGCCATCTAATTAGTAACTTTGATATTCTCAATGAAACACTAGGTTTCTATGTGTCATTTAGGTACCTAATAGGATATGGTATGACCAAGCATATAAATACTTATGCTATCCATTAATGAAAGAGGCTCCTGCTACCCTTTTTCACCAAAAAATTGCAGTGAATTTTCCATATGTGCTTCTTTTATTTTCTCTTGGTACAAAGTTCCAGTAAACATACAAAACCTCTTTGAAGAAAAAAAAAAAAGAAATGAAATTTATGTAGAAATTTATTTAATCCTAAGTGATTGGAGACAAAAACCTCTTTCACCTAACTGAAACCACATAAAGGACTTTCAGAAACATTTGAGCATTCCTGGGCTCTGTTCCCTCCACATATCCTACTAGCCAGACAAGGAAGTACCGCTTTCCCTGTGTGAAATCCGTTCTGTTGGACAATTAGTTCCATGTCTTGGGACCTCATTTCCTAAGGTCCTGCCAGTGACCTTCTCTTAAAAACCATTCATTCTTGTGGGATTCTGGCCAGGTGAAGTTTGGTCTGGCT